>NC_041411.2:18198773-18491273 GCF_900747795.2 Erpetoichthys calabaricus | reverse complement strand
TCATCAGCCTCTCAAAGTACTCTTTCCATCTACTCAACACACTCTCCTCGCTTGCGAGTACGTTTTCATCTTTATCCTTTATCACCCTAACCTGCTGCACATCTTTCCCAGCTCGGTCCCTCTGTCTAGCCAATCGGTACAGGTCCTTTTCTCCCTCCATAGTGTCCAACCTCTCCTACAACTCCTCATACTCTCTTTCTTTAGCCTTCGCCATCTCTCTCTTCACCTTGCGCCCTATCTCCTTGTACTCTTGTCTACTTTCTGCATCTCTGTGACTATCCCACTTCTTCTTTGCCATCCTCCTTCCTCTGTATACTCTCCTGTACTTCCCCATTCCACCACCAGGTCTCCTTTCCCTCCTTCCTCTGTCCAGATGTCACACCAAGTACCCTTTTTGCTGTCACCCTTACTACATCTGCTGTAGTTTCCCAACTGTCTGGTAATTTTTCACTACCACCCAGTGCCTGTCTCACCTCCTCCCTAAACTCAACCTTGCAGTCTTCCTTTTTCAACTTCCACCATTTGATCCTTGGCTCTGCCCTTGCTCTCTTCCTCTTCTTGATCTCCAACGTCATCCTACAAACCACCATCCTATGCTGCTTAACTACACTTTCCCCTGCCACAACTTTGCTGTCTTCAATCTCCTTCAGATTGACTCTTCTGCATAGGATGTAATCTACCTGTCTGCATCTTCCCCCACTCTTGCATGTCACGCTATGTTCCTCCCTCTTCTTAAAATATGTATTCACCACAACCATGTCCATCCTTTTGGCAAAATCCACTATCCTCTGAGCTTCTTCATTCCTCTCCTTGACACCATACCTACCCATCACCTCCTTGTCTCCTCTGTTCCCTTCACCAACATGTCCATTGAAATCCGCTCCAGTCGCCACTTTCTGTCCCTTGGGTACACTGTTCATCATTTCATCCAACTCACTCCAAAAATCTTCTTTCTCATCCATTGCACACCCAACCTGTGGGGCATATGCACTAACAACATTCATCATCACATTCTCTCCATCATATCGGCTAACTCTCTTCCCTTACCAGTCATACTGCCAACATTCAAAGTTCCTACCCTCCGTTCCACTCTCTTTACCTTCCTACTCTCCTCCTGCCTCTGGACACATCTCCCCCCCTCTTCTTCTTCTTCTTCTTCGGCGTAGTAGTCAGTGTTTATAGAATACTAGGGGGCTTTACCCCCTGCTCGCTTCGCTAGCCAACCCCCGTGTTTGGTTAATCTGATATACAATTTACATTTTTTTTTTCTTTGGAATTGTTTCAATTTCATTATTTGCACTTTAAAGCTTCATTAAAAACTATTTTGTTTGGAGACACATTGTGACAATGCCCGTAAGTGAATAGTGTTTCTGTTTCTCTAATAAATAATCTGACTTTTTCTAATGTTTGTCCCAGTGATTTATCGATTGTCATAGCAAATGCTATTCTCACGGTAAACTGTAAATATTTTAATACGAATGGCATATCACAATCTCCTCTGGTGTGTAATGTTGTTTGCGGAATATATACATAACCCTTCTTTTTTGCCTGTTAAAATTTGCATCGCTTCTCCGTGATCATCAATATACACCTGACCGAATTGTGTATTCTTTATTAAACTTGTTGTTGCTTTAACTGTTCCGGGACCACAGATTCTCATAGCGTATGGTCCATTATTGTGTAAATCCACATTTTGTGCATTGAATGATGCAACTGTGAAAAGACTTCGTTGTTTACTCTTTGCCTTTTATTTCTGACCCTGATTTGTCCTGCTATTTTTTCAATTACACCTGGCTCTGATGATTAATCACCTTTTCTTTGCGGTAATGCGATCTTTTCTATCTTTTCTTTGATACTATAGCGAATGACATGATAAAGTGTCACAAAAGTTTTACTTGAACGATTGCCGACTTCCTAACCCCAAACACAACTTTCTAGCACCCTCTCCAACGCCCCAAACAGCCCTCAACATGGCTGGGACGCTACAATACTTTTGGAGTTTACTGCTTTCTTATTCTGTACCTTTCTGTGCATGTGTATCGCGCCATCGTTTGTTGGCGCCTTTCGAATTCCACTGCTTTCATAATCTCTTATCTGCCTTTTTTTTCTCGCCAACACCTTTGGGTCTTTACTCTCCGTATTGTCCTTATACGCTTTATATGTGCTGAGAGCACATGATCTGTGTGTACTACACGACTGAGTGTTTTTTGATGGGTGAGCTCTTATATGATGCTCGCCTACCCCCGGCGTTGGGTATCCTGAAATACATTAGTCGAGCTTGTTCGTTTTGGAGCCGAGCCTGCTTTCCCCGCGGCATTTCAGACGCGCGCTGTAGGCACCTGCGTTCATTGATCTTATCCAGGTGGGCTCGTGTTTGTATCGTTGAGCTGTATTGTGTTTGAATTTGGTGTAAAGTGTTTAGCAGTTTGTACAATCCCAAGCAGCACATTATTCCTAACTTCACTCCGCAGTAGTGCTACTCACAATATGGCGGTGACGCCTGCGCCTTCACTCCGCAGTAGTGCCACTCACAATATGGCGGTGACGCATGCACCTTCCGTACCATGTCGGGTTTCACTATGCTGTGTAGGCACCTTTGCCTTTCGTACTTTCCCGCGCCTTCCGACGCACGATGTAGGCGCCTGCACCTTCTGTACTATGTCGGGTTTGCCTCTGCTGTGTGATGTGGACGTTTAGGGTTCCGTATTCTCTGGGCTTGTTGCTTTATTTCTTATTTCTGTTAGTTGAGCTCTTTCGTTGTTGGCGGTGTATAGTGCGTTGTAGGCGCCTGTGCTTTCCGTACCATCTCAGGTTTGATTATGCTGTGTGTTGTGGACTTTTGTGGACTCTGTAGTCTGTCCCGTTTTACTCTGGGGCGGGGGGCTGTATCGTTACCGCTTTCCATACTATCTCGGGTTTGATTCGTGAACCTTTGTGTCCTTCGTAGTCTCTCCCGTTTCACTCTGGGGTGGGGGGCTGATTCCTTGTTTTTGTGTGGCACCTGTGCACTATGTCTCCTGCGTCCATATCCAGTTTACCATTCTCGGTTAGTAATATGGATTTCTGCATTTCACCTAGGAGTAGTTTATGAATGTCCCACGTAATAGCTGACCGACATTTCTATGACTTTTTTTTTTTTTTTTTTTTTTTTTATAAAAAGACTCCTTAGTCGAATATTCCTGCATGGTAAGGAAGAGAAGCAACTGTTTTTCTAACAGATAGACAGGAGGGGTGGTTTGTCTCTGAGAAAGTATCAAGTACAGTCAGTCTCTTGTTGATTTTTTTTATATATATTTATTTTATATTATATTATATATTATATTATATATTATATATATTATATTTTATATATATTTATTTATTTTTTATTTATATATATATATTACTAACCGAGAATGCTAAACCGGATGATGGACGCAGGCACATCTGGCAATGGGCCGTAGCTGCAAAAAGACGTACTGCGCAGGCGCAAAAAGAGTCCGTGAGAGTCGGCTGAGGAGCCGAGAAAGGCGGACAAAAGAGGGCGAGAGAGGCGGATGAGGGTCCGCGAGAGGCGCAGGCGCAAAAAGAGTCCACGAGAGTCGGAGAAAGGCGGACAAAAGAGGGCGACAAAGGCGGATGAGGGGCCGCGAGAGGTGGACAAGACCATAGAAAATAGGAAAGAGCACATACAAAAAGTAGTCACAGAAATGAGGCGCAACAAGCACCAAAAAAAGGAAAAGGCACATAAAAGAGTAGTCAAACGCGGGCAAAGCACGAAACACATTGCACACGAAACTAAACACACCAAAAAAAAAGAACAGACGAGCGCACAACAGCAGGGCACGACCACACACACCCCCCCCCCCCCCCCCCCCACCCTACAGGCACTGGACGGGACGGGACACACACCAAGAGGGGGATTCATCAAGCCCATGGAAGACAAAAAAAAAGAACACAAAACCACCCCACAGACCCTACAAGCAAGGGACGGGACACACACAAAGAGGGGGATTCAAACAAGACACAGGAACACAAAAAGAAAGAAGACGCTCGCGCAACAACAATCCCCCCCACACATCCATAAGAAGTGACACCCAAAGCCACATATTCTAAAGTGAACGTCAACACCTTCACAATAGGCAGCATAGGTGTCAGCATAGGTGGATGTCCTTTCAATAAAGCACTATTTAACCGTTCAACTGCAGAAAAGGATACATATTCACAGTGAGTGCGATCCTCCTTATTACTTATCCATATTTCGCATGCTGAGAAAGAAACAAGTCATGAATACACGGTCACGGGTACAAAACGATTCGCGTGTCAAAGTGCTGCATCGAAAGAAGCACGATTTCAAACCGAAAGAGCTCGCGTATCAGACATACAAAAAAGGGAGCGAAGAGACAGAATAAATGAACGGAGACGTGTGCAAAGCGCAAATGAACTGACAGAAAAAAAAAAAGCAAGACGCGAAAAGCACCAAGCTCAAATGACCGACATACAAAAACGGACAAGGCTCGATACAAACAATGCACGGCGTAGACTGAAACGGACTTTGCGCAAAGCGGAGGCGAAGAAAAAAAAAAGAAAAAAATAGCGCGTCACAAATAATGGACGTGCAACAAAAAGGCAATCAAACGCAAAAAGCAAAACATGCCCGTCGCGGACATCAACGCCACACACCTGTTAAACGCTTACGCCAAATGGCTGAAAACGCCTTCAATAAGGAATCCACTATTGAGGAAAATTCATTGGGATTAATGAATGTCATTTGCAATCATTGTCATTCACTTAACTTCACAGAAGAAACAACTGGCAATACAAATAATGAATTTACACGTTGTTGTCAAAAAGGTCAGATTAGACTGCCTCCTTTACATTCATATCCTGAATATCTAAAGAGGCTTCTAACTAACGATGTGCCTGAAAGTAAAAACTTTATGAACTGCATTACATCCTACAATAGTTCATTTGCTTTTGCATCTACCGGAGTACATATCAGGCCAAAAAAAAGGCAATGGCCCATACTGCTTTCGCATATGTGGACAAATATTGCATCGCATTGGAACAGTGCACCCTGAAACAAATCAACAACGCAAATATGCACAAATCTACATCCTAGATATCAACGCATGAACCTTCCTGAAAACAAACAATGCACGGAGCCTATAATGAGAAACGTCACTCATGTCCTAAACAATCACCCATTAGCTAAGTCTATAAAAATGCTACATGAAGTTGAAAAGGAGGCAAATACAAAAGCAAATGCAGAAGTTATAGCGGCAACTACAATTGCTTTGGTCTTGATAAAGGACAAAGAACAAGATCCAAGACGATACAATCTGCCCGTCGTTAATGAAGTGGCAATTGTCTTTCAAAGTAAAGATGGTGAGCCTCCATTTCACAGAGATATTGTTCTACATTTACGTCCTGATAAAAACAACACACCTACATTCCAACGCATAGACATTTGCTTTCCGCTTCTTAATACTTTAACATACCCCATATTATTTCCAACTGGACAGGAAGGATGGAGTGCTACAATTTCAAGAATTAAAAAACAGCAGGCACAGAGACGATCACGTGTATCCATGAAAGAATATTTCTCCTACAGACTCGCAGTAAGGGACGACTTTAATCCATTACTCAATGCAGGAAAGCTGACTCAACAATACATCGTTGACGTTTATGTTCGAGCGGCGGAAACCGGATGGAAAGCAATGTAAAATTAGAAATGAGGCGCCCATAGCACACAGAAAAAAGGAATCAGACGCCGGCGCTGTGTGCACTAAGCCCATGGCACACGAAACGGAACACACACAAAGAAGAGAATTGAGACCCACGACACACAAAGCCCCCCTGCAGTAACTGAAATAAGAAATGAGGCAACGCGCCCCTAGAACACCAAAAAGAAAGTCAGACGCAAGCGCCACATAGCACACGAAACGCTACGCACACAAAGAAGAGGATTCAGACCCACTACAAACAAACACCCCCTCCACTAACAGAGATAAAAAAAGTGAGGCAACGCGCCCCTAGCACACAAAAAAAAAAGTCAGACGCGAGCGCCACACAAATCCATTGGACACAAAACGGGACAGACTACGGACATAGCACACGAAACATACACAAAAAGGAGGATTCGGACCCACGACCACACTAACATAAATAAGAAATGAGACACAAAGCCCCACTAGGGTTACCACTTTTAATACAAAAAAATAAGGGACGCATACTGCAGCGGGGGCCACATCCCAGTGCCAACACTTTGCAGACTCTACTTAAAAGACCCGCCCTCCTCACTGGACAGTTAAAATGACCAATCAAACTAACGATGACATCAAGTATTACCCAATCAAAAGTAGGAAAGGAGGCATCTTCATAAAATGCGTGTGGGATGATTTGCATGA
Organism: Erpetoichthys calabaricus; assembly: GCF_900747795.2. Classification (NCBI taxonomy): domain Eukaryota; kingdom Metazoa; phylum Chordata; class Cladistia; order Polypteriformes; family Polypteridae; genus Erpetoichthys; species Erpetoichthys calabaricus. Next base: position 18,484,884 of record NC_041411.2, on the reverse strand, counting down.
GACGCTGCTTTAAAAAAAATGATAAAAAAAATACGGGACAAAACCCGTCCCGTATTGATTCAAAACGGGACGCGCAATTTCATTCTCAAATACGGGACGATTCCGTATTTTACAGGACGGGTGACAACCCTGCCCATTACTAAACAAACCGTCCATATTAAACATACGTCATCTGAACACATTCAAATTAGGCAGCATAGGTCGATCTCATTATACTGATCCACTATTAACCGTTTAACCACAGAAAAGGCTCCATATTAACAGTGAGTGCGATCCTCCTTATTACTTATCCATATATCTAACGCTGAAGAACAAACAAGTAATGAATTCACGATCACAGGTACAAACCGATACGGCTCAAGTGACGGGACCAAACACACGAACCCGCATGAAAAAAAACAATACACGTCAGCGCATACAACGCGCTTCTGAAACCCCGGAAGAAAAAATGTCTCGGCTCCAAAAACGCAAAGCTCAACTAACACATTAACAGAAACGAGCGCAGATGGACAGACACAATGAATGTACACGCATACAGCACGCGTCTCAAAGTGTTGCATCGAAACAGGCAAGGGTTCAAAACGAAACACCTCGAGTCTCAGAGATACAAAAACGGCAGCGAAGGGACAAAATAAATAAACGCAATTCATGAAAATTCATTGGGATTACTGAATGTCATTGGCAATCATTATCATTCACTTAACTTCCCTGAAGAAACAACTAGCAATACAAGTAATGAATTTACACGTTATTGTCAAAAGGGTCAAATTAGACTGCCTCCTTTACATTCATATCCTGCATATCTACAGAAGCTTCTAACTGACGAAGTACCTGAAAGTGAAAACTTTATGAACTGCATTAGATCCTACAATAGTTCATTTGCTTTTGCATCTAATGCCATCCAGTCACTTACTCAACACCATTGATAAACTTCTACAAACGTTGATAAATAATAATATTCCCTTTGGAGCAAAGGTACTTTTATTAGGGGGAGATTTTACACAGTGCTTAGCTATTGTTCCACATTCCATTCGCGCGACTATTCTGCAGTCCACCTTAAAATACGCAGACAATTGGCATCACACCAAATACCCCTTTTAACACAACAAACTATATTATGTCCAAAAAATATTAATGTTGATCACATTAATAACCAGGTCATTTCATGACTTCCTGGAGTTGCACAGCTCTTTCTAAGTTCTGACAAAGTTGACTCTGGTGACGACAATGACCATCTTAATTTCCCCTTAGAATATTTGAACACTATTAACCCAGCCGGATTAACACAACACAATCTTAGCCTTAAAAACGGAACAATAATCATGCTATTAAGAAACCTTAACACTAAACAGTGTTTATGCAATGCTACACGTTTAGTCGTCAACACCATGCCACACAATGTTATTGAAGCAAAACTTCTTACAACATCACATGCTAACAATACTGTTCTAATTCCTAGAATTAACCTTACAAGTTCTGACCTGGAATTACCTTTTACACTTAAATGGCGAGAGTTCCCCATTAAACCTGCCTTTGCCATGACCATCAACAAATCACAAGGACAAACAATACACAAAGTTAGCATCTACCTCTCTGAGCCCGTTTTTGGACATGGACAACTTTATTTGCTTCCTATATGCGTCATCTACACCTTCACACTATGCTATATCTCATTCATACATCATGCTCTTTGTAATTTCACAACACCAGGGGTTGGCGATGGAAGCGAGCAGGGGGCGGAGACATGCAGGTTAGGTGGATTGGTGATTCTAAGTTGGCCCTGGTGTGTTTGTGTGTGTCCTGTGGTGGGTTGGCACCCTGCCCGGGATTGGTTCCCTGCCTTGTGCCCTGTGATGGCTGGGATTGGCTCCAGCAGACCCCCGTGACCCTGTGTTCGGATTCAGTGGGTTGGAAAATGGATGGATGGAAAAATGTGACAGCAGTATCATATGATAAAACCACTGCACTGCAGCTTGGGTGTTTTAACTGTTTCCAGCAAGAATAGACATTGAGGCTACTGAAAATGTCCTAAAGTGTTCACACTCCACTCACAACATTTATAAAAAGCTTTATGTAAGCATATTGTAGTATACTATGCAGAGGAAAATCACCTCAGTCATCACTGAAAATACACAAAAAAATAGATTTATACACAGCCCTGTACTTGTTGGGTTAGGATTCAGCTTCCCTAAGACCCTGCTTAGAACAAAGTGGGTTTGGAAATTGGGTGGTTTTGTTAACAATTTGGAACCTTTGCATCACACTAAGGCATTTTTCTCACAATTGATTTGGACCTCTCTCTGTTCTGAAAGGTACCATCTTAAAATGGAATTTTTATTATTCCCATTAACTTCCCCAGTTTCAGTGTTTTAAGAAATTTTCTTCAAGTTTAAATATACCCTTAATTATCTACAAGGCAAATTCTGTATGCCCTGTATGTATATAAATATATATATATATATATATATATATATATATATATAATATGTGTATGTATATAAATATATATATAATTTTGTTTTGGCAGGTTTTCATGAAAAAGATGGAAAGGCCTATTGCCGCAAAGACTATTTCGACATGTTTGCTCCCAAATGTGGTGGCTGTGCTCGTGCAATCTTGGAAAACTATATCTCTGCACTCAACTCATTGTGGCACCCGGAGTGTTTTGTGTGTCGGGTAATGAAACAGATTTACTATTTTCCTCACCCCCTCAGTTTTTAAATGTAATTTGAATTTCTTTTATCAGTTTAATTGCAATGGAACCCATCCAGTATTTTGATTTGGGTGGTCTCTCTCTATTAAATTACTTACACAAGGTAGAAAGGCAGTAAGGTGGCTTCTTTCAGGTTTTAAGGAGAATAGTAAAGTTGCATGCCCAAATGTTGACCTACTTTTCAAATGTGTTTAATTTTAGGGTGGCATGGTGACACAATGTTTACTCCTATTGCTACTTGGCCTCAGCGCCCCGAGTATGAATCCCTTACCCAGTCGCTGTGTACCGTTTGCATATTCTCCTAATGTCTGGGTGGTGTTTCTCCAGACTGGGTTAGCTGGCCATTGTGAATTAAACTCCATGGATGTGTGCAAGTGTGAACTCTTTTGAGCACTGGTGCTCCTGTCCAGTGTTGGCTCCTGCGTTTGCATCATTGCCCCATGATCCTAAACTGGGTTAAGAAGGTTTGGGAATGATTTGTTAGTTTAGTCTTTGTTTGTTTGTGTGATCATACAGTACGTTTGCAATCACAATGTCTCAGTTGTGTAATACATCCACAAACTATTAAAAGAACGATTATCATGGAAAAGTGCAGCATTATGTGTTGTAATTCCTGATTTTTTCATGGTAGGCATTGTGCTGTAGTGGTTAAAGCTTTGGACTTTGAGCCCTGAGATTCTTGGTTCAAATCCCCATACTGACTCTGTGTGATCCTGAGCAAGTCTCTCTTCACCTGCCTGTGCTAGAATTGGAAAAACAAAAGAAATGTAACTAGTTGTATCTCAAATGTTGGAAGTCACCTTAGATAATGGTGCCCACCAAATAAGTTAAAGTAACTTAATTGAGGAGGAATTTACTTTGTCAGCCTTTACTAATGAGCTTTGCAACTGTTTTAGAGCCTAGAGGACTAGTTAAGTACTCATTGTGCCAACAATCACCTAGTGGTAATTTAGTATTGCAACCTGAGTCTGCTTAATTATTGATGGTTTTCTCCTTTCTTTCTCCCCTATCTCCCCCACCCCCTTTACTTTTTCTTTTTTACAGGAGTGCTTTACTCCCTTCATCAATGGTAGCTTTTTTGAGCATGATGGACAGCCCTACTGTGAGGTGCACTATCACGAGAGACGTGGCTCTCTCTGCTCTGGTTGCCAGAAACCAATCACTGGTCGCTGCATCACCGCCATGTCCAAGAAGTTCCACCCTGAACATTTTGTCTGTGCCTTCTGTCTGAAGCAGCTCAACAAGGGGACGTTCAAGGAGCAAAATGACAAACCCTACTGCCAAAACTGCTTCCTGAAACTCTTCAGTTAGGAGTGTGTTGCAGTAAAGCCTGCTGGTCCTATTGACTTAAGTAATTCAGGTCATTTCACACAGGAAGGGAATATGGTGCAGGGGTTGTCGCCATTGTTAGGTGGTCCTTAGTATAGGGTTGACTGTTTTTCTCCTCCAGTCACATGTTTAGTGTGTTGGCCACGTGTTTCACTCTTTTCTGTTAAGAGCTGCTTTTCTGTAGGAGAGAGGAGGTGCCATTTATATATCTGTATGAAATTACACTGTGAAAACTCAATGGGGCAATTGGGAGGTATGCTCAGTGCTGGGATGTTGTTGTAGCTGCATTGCAAATGGCAAAAGGCAGTAGCTCTTTGGAGAGGTTTCCCAAGTCCTAGGAAGCGAGTTCAGCTTTTCACAAAGGTGCATTGCAACAGCTTGTTATATCTGCATATCAGGGAACCGTTTCTCAAACTGTTTTAACAGTTTTTCTACCTATTATAGAACAATATTCAGCCAGCAACAACAAAGTAGCATTTTGAATGATATTTTTATGGATGCAGACTCTTCTTTCATACCTATTCAGCCATTTTCCTCAAACACAATGTACTGTACTTGGTAAACAGGCTGTAAATGTACCTTCAGGGTTTGTGGAAGTGCCCTTCCCCCCAACCCACCCCCGTAGCAACTGGATAGTTATTCATACAGAGAGTAGCTGTGACATTTTGTGCAGGTCTGCAGGTCATCTCTTGAAAGAAGTAGGATTGCAGGAAATGCTGAGTAGCTGAGGCAGCCTTCTTTTTCCACAATTTGGAAAGCACTGGACTCAATTTCTAACCACCAGCTGCATGGGGCTATAATATCAGTTTTAGGCAAGCATCAAAACAAAAAATGAAAATCCCCTCCCACACCCACTTCCCCAATCAGTTATGACTTGTACAAGTAGTGCCAAAATGTATTCTGGTGAAACCATTTGTATGGAAATCAAATTTTCGGGGTCAGAGTTAAATACTGGTGCTTTAAAACACCATTGTCTAAACTTGCTATCAGCGAATGTCTGAAGGAAGTCTGTCCAGAATACCCTTGCCTGGGTAATGGGTGCTAGTCTTATTTTTTTAAATGGCATTGGGGAAAATGGAAATATACTTTTTTTTTTTTTTTTTTTGTCTAATGTATGGGGATTTAAACCCATTTGGATCTGGAATCCATATTCGGACTTGGTGTGCAGCTGTTGCGGCCCTTCTATTACATGTTGGAGTCTGAGCTGCCTACCTGTGCGTTTTCAGGTAAAGATTTGCTGGCTTGTTGAAGTAGAAAGTTCTGGACTCTGACGTGCTTCTTTCAGACCCGCAGGACATATCACGCTCATCATCTACTGTAGACAGGCGATTTCATTGAAGATTTTTACTCTGCTGTTTGGTGGCTTTCATATAAATCTTTTTGTCTCCTTTTCTCATTAAAATGTACAAGTGAAAAAATATATATAATTCTAACATCAAAGAACCACTTTTTATATCCCGTCTAAAGAAACTTTTTATTAAAAAAAAATATATATATATATATACATATCTACACTCTCCTTCTGAATGCTAAGAATACTTTCATAGACTGAAAAAACAATTACCTGGGATTAGCCTGTAAATCCTTATAGCACAAGCTGACGTTGCTCTGTACATGGTAAATCCCAGGTTAACGTAACAGGACTGAATTTTGTAACCTTCAAACTGCTGTATTTTGTACTCCATTTCTTCTTTATGATGGTGTTACATTTCAATTGCCAATATGAAATCTAGTATGCAAGTCTTAAACAATTACATGTTTAGAGGGTTTGAGATCGTACTAATAATGCTTGATTTGTTTGATTTTTAAATGTCTAAAGCAGTAAACTCTGGGTCGAGGGCTGGTAAGACTTAAATGAATGTGTTGTTGCAAATTTCCTGGTTACTTAAAACCTGTCAAGTCGTTTTCATCACACATTGACTACCAACTGCAAGCAGGCCTGAAGTTAATGTAGTCTTTTAGCCGTAAATTTGTTTTTCTTTTTCTTTTGATACTTGGAATTGTGTGATTTGATTTACCAGAAGCTTGTTACATCAGCGCCACCTGCTGGCACCTTGCTTTAAGTTTAAACAATGTCCATCCATCCATTTTCCAACCCGCTGAATCCGAACACAGGGTCACGGGGGTCTGCTGGAGCCAATCCCAGCCAACACAGGGCACAAGGCAGGAAACAATCCTGGGCAGGGTGCCAACCCACCACAGGACACACCCAAACACACCCACACACCAAGCACACACTAGGGCCAATTTAGAATCGCCAATCCACCTAACCTGCATGTCTTTGGACTGTGGGAGGAAACCGGAGCCCCCGGAGGAAACCCACGCAGACACGGGGAGAACATGCAAACTCCACGCAGGGAGGACCCGGGAATTGAACCCAGGTCCCCAGATCTCCCAACTGCGAGGCAGCAGCGCTACCCACTGCGCCACCGTGCCGCCCGTTTAAACAATGTCTGTCCTGCAAAGCTTATCGGGCCATAGAAACAGAAAACCGTAAAGGTTCATGTTGGGAAGCAGCAGTGCATTTCTGTTCTGTGCTCATCGTGTTTAGACAAAGCAGGCAGTTTATTGAGTGATCATTTATTGAGGCAGCCCTCGACTTGCTTTACTCATTCTCAGATGTGCCAAATCGGCAACCACACGCTGGGCCGACTTTATGACTGATTTTCAGATGTTCACCCACTGGAAGCTTAAGAAAACAAAACTGTGTTGTTTGTGTGCTTTATTAATCAGTATTTACAGGTCCAGCATTTCCGACTCTGTCTTGCAACCAAAGGAAAGTAAATTCATCTGGTTTTTTTTTTTCTTTTTAAACTTCTGCTTCTATCTGTTGCCCAACAGATTCTTGTTTATTGTGCCATGTTTGTGTTTGTGAACAGACTGCTCGTTTTTTTTTCCTGTGTTTATGCCAATAAAATTTGCCTTTTTTGGTATGCAGTTGTGTATTCATTTTAATTTGCTCTTGTACTTGTCTTTTGTGATGTACAGACTAGGTGTTGTGTGGACACCCATGGAAATTTATTATTGTACACAGAAATGTCAGTGTTTTCAAATGAAATGAAATATAAAGGCACCAGTCTGTTTGGGCTGGCTGTGAAGCATTTGGTCATTCATTTGACGATTTCCCTTTGAAGATTATTTATTGATAAATGTTTAAAAAATGTATTGTGTAGTTATAATGTGGGCCTGTCCATTGAAATGGTGTTTTGGGCGGTTTGGGAGTTCCACTGTGGAACCATCGTTGTACCTGCAGCATGGACTCCATCCCCTAAATTTTTTTTGGGGAGAGACCAAATTTTTATTCAAATGCAAAAGCCAATTTAGAGAAGAATTATATCTAAAGCTCAGTGCTTAGCACTTATACCTGTGAGGTGGTGGTTTGTTTTTGTCTTTTTAGCATTAAATGAGAGTAATTCATTAAAAAAAAAAAATGAAAAGGTTTTGAATATGGTCCAAAGGTGGTAACTAAAAAAATTATATTCACTTGTCGTTGTTGATTTCTACCATAGCTATTCTCATTTTTATAAGGGATTGTTTTTTTTTTTTTTTTTCTTCCTTTTTTCTTGATTAGACTAAATTGAAAGTTTTCCCCATGGAATTTTGTTAATGCTTAGTGACAAGAAAATGGCAAACTTACTCAAAAGATGTGGTTTCTAACATCAATTGGTTTTCATGTGTTTTGTATATATGTGTATGTTTGTATTAGTATGTACATAAAGTCTATCCCTTTTCTCCTGAAAGCTTTACACACAGTGTTTCCATTGATTGATTTTTCCAACCCCACTTTATTCTGAGCAGGATCGTGGGGAAGATGGAGCCAAACCAAGCAAGCAAGCACTGGCCACAAGGCAGGAAGAACATCTGGACAGGGCACCAGTCCAGTGTATGAGAGAATTCAGGAGTCCAGGCTGTTGGACCAAACATCTTCATGTACATATAAAAAAAAAAAAAAAATTAAAATTTTGCTTGTAATAAACTGAAGTGAAAGATGATGAAGACAGCCTTTCGACTTGCTTAGTGTGGTGTTATTGTATCTGGTTTCTTGCTTTTCATTTTTGTTTGCCATGTTACTGAGTTCTTTCCACCAACTGTCCGTGTTGCATTCTCCTGTTTTTGGGTCACTAGTGAGACCAGTTATGTTATATGGGTTGGAGATGGTGGCAGTGACCCAAAAACAGGAGCCAAAGCTGCCGGTGGCAGAGTTAAGGATATTAAGGTTTGCAGTGGGTGTGACGAGGATGGACAGGATTAGGAATGAGTACACTAGGGGGTGAGCTCTGGTTGGACAGTTTGGAGATAAAGCCCAAAGGAAGGAGAAAACGCATTGGTTTGGACAGGTGCAGTGGAGAGATGCTGGCTATATTGGGAGAAAAATGCTAGTGATGGCGTTGCCAGGGAAGAGAAAGAGGAAGGTCTAAGAGTTGGTTTATTGATGTGGGGAGGGAGGACATGCAGGTTATGGGTGTGACAGAGCAAGATGAAGAGGACTGGAGGATATGGAAACAGATGATCTGCTGTGGTGACACCTACTGGGAGCAGCTGAAAGAAGATTGCATTGGAGTTAGAAGCACCTCCTTTCTCCTCTTCTAATTCTTTTTCTCCAACTGATGTGTGAGAAAACCAAAACCTTTGAAAGTATGTTTCTGACATCAGTGGTTGTTGATGTCCCTGCCTTTTTTACCAATAAAAATCTTGTAGGGAGAGGACTGCAGTGGGGACAAAGATTAGGTTGAGGTCACGGTCAAGAACAAGTGGATGCTAGTTTTCCCATGTCAACAAACTTTGCTTCATTCTTGGATGAGCTAGTGCCATAGCCTAAGAATGTGCTTCTCCTAGCTTCTGACCCACTCCTCCCCTAGCTTAGCTAAGGCCAGAGTCTCAAGTGCCCAGAGGAAAATTTTAGAACACCCCCTCAATGCATGCTTTACAAAAAGGCTATGGCAGCACCTATATCTTGGAGATCCTAGCCATGCACTGTAACGAGAAGGCACTTACAGGCAGTATATGTGGCCGCAGATGGTCATCAGCACCATCGACATTCGGCATTGTGATCAAATGTCTTAACGATTTGCAGTTCTGCGGATTGTGCCAGTTAGAGTGTCCTAATAAATGAAACGATTTTTTTTAATTAGTGGTCGTTATTATCCTTAGTTTTCCTAGTGAACTTAATCTTTCTAATGTGTTGTTTGCACATTTCCATGAATCTAATGCCCCCCCCAATTTTTCAGCTCCGTTCTGTGTACCAATCCATACGTTAAGCGGGGTGGTGAAAATAAAAGATCACATTAATATGAATGATTTTGTACTAATTGCCATGGGATGCATATAAAAAAGTAAATTCTAATGCCTCACAGACAGACGTGAACGAATCAATCATGGGAATGGACCTCCGCATCAACAGCTCCTCATGGAACACCTCCGATCCCCGCTCTTTAGAATCCGAATCAATTAGAAACCGCTCTAATTATCTCCATTTACTTTGGCTGGTGGTTAATTCCTATTGGCTAAATTCCTCGGAGTGACAGGACGTCTAGCCTCTTAACTTTGTCGACTTGGCGCATTTGAAGAACTTACTTGATTGGCTAAGCCGGTTCATATAAATAAGGCCTGCGCGGAAGCAATGCCCTCTTTCTTTCACGCAGTCCGTAAAGCGTTGTAAGTGTTCCGTGTTCGGTTTTTGATATAGCTTCCCGATCCTTAAATTTTGTTCTAATAGTGAACAATATTATAGTTGTTAGGCATTAAGTCCAGCTTTTGTTTTTCAGCGTAGTTGATAAGTCTGCTCCAGGTCCGTCTAGATTGTCGCATCATGGCCTAGTAAGGCCACTCATCCTCGGCTCTTGAGTAGGCCAGTAAATGCGTTTGGAAGGCCACGTGGGGCATTGGAGTTGAGCGCTTCATCAGGACCGTTGAAAATGTGCGTACGATATTGGAAAGCCCGTTGTTCTACTTAAGTAGTAGAAGCAGTAGAATGTTGTATACAAACGGCAGTACGTGTTAAATCGGTGGTGATTTGAATAGAAAATGGAGACCTGTGGCACGGCTTTCAGTTAACGCTTTTGGAGACCTGTGGCACGGCTTTCAGTTAACGCTTTGTGTACCCAAAGGCGTATTTTTCTATGGCATCTCTGCAGTTTATCACATTTCACTTGACGTTTTTGGGTATAGTGCCATACACGATTAGCAGTTAAAGCCAGCTGATTTGGTTTAGCTAGTTAAGTACTGAGGTAGTCTGGGGATCGTAGGTAAGTTAGAATGTGCCCCGAAGAAGGAACGTCAGTTAACCAATGCGGAAATCCATCTTTCAAGATTAGAAAGTGGACCATTAAATGTCCTTGTTAATAGAGCACCGTAGAAGTCGGCCATCCAGGACAGCACTGAACGACGGTCTTGTTTCCTTCCAGGACAGACGAGGCAATACAGGACGATGCTTGTCCATTTTTGCTGCATAGCTGTGTTGGGATCTCACTTTAGCTATTCGAATTGCCCACAGTTAGTTTGTTAGGAGTACTTTGAAATTTTCACCATTTCATTAATTATTTTGGACTGGCCAAGTGTCAGTTCTGTAGGACCGCTGCCGTTGGACTGCTAAAGCGTTGAGGATTTCGCTGTGTGCCATAGTCTCACGTTGCAGGTTCAATTCTATAGTAGCAACGGCGCCCGCATGCTCGGTTTTGAAGTTTATTCTCTGTTGCCCTTTTTTGTCTGCGCTTTCGGATCATTCTTAATGCTTTGTGACTTGCCTTGTAAAACTTCCTGGACAAAGTCCTTTGCTAAAAGATGATTTAAAAAAAATCCTAAATAGTGTACGGTTATAAATGGCCAAGTGTTGGAACACTACTGCAAGTATCCTGACAAACCGCTATATGCAGAGTAGGTGTGTTTGGGATTTGACTTGATTAAAATTAATTTTCGCCTCCTCTCTCTTTTAGGTGTCACCTTGTCTTTAAACCAGTTGTTTGGCAATCCTTGGAAGCACTGCAAAGATGCCCAGGGAAGACAGGGCTACGTGGAAGTCCAACTATTTTATGAAAATCATTGTAAGTAATCACTTTTGTACAGGTTCTGTTAACTGTGGATGGTGGGTGCTCATGATTTCTTGTACTTGAGTTTTAATGCATTCAGAATGGTGGCATATAACATTTTAGGAACCCCCTAGTGAATTTGGTGATATGAACGCTTTAGTAAGGGGTTAGGAGCCTCTGACCTGTACTGGAGACTAGTGATCTGCTGCCATCCTGGTACTGCTTAACCCTGACCGTTTAACCTCCCTGCTGTATGTGTGTGTATATATGTACTGTGTGTGCTGCTGCCTCACAAAGCGGGTTCCCTGAATTTAAATCCTGTGCCTGGTTGTCATCTGTGTGGCCTCCCCCATTTTACCCATGCATGTGTGTTTTCTTAAAATACCAACCTACTTGGTTTGTGAAATTTGCAATTCTACGTTTGCTGAATTTGAGTGTCAGTGGACCCTCTGGTGGATAGATTTTCTTTCCAGGGATCTTTGTAGCATTTTGTCCTACACTTGTGTCTTTGCCCAAAAAACTGAAGTTTCCAACCTGGGATTTTGGCAAGGTGTTCAAAGGTTTCCCCCCCAAGTACGAAGTCTAACTTGTAGAACATTTTATTAAGTGTAAAAATCAAAAATACGCTGAGTCTTTATAATGCCCAGTGTTTAAATCTATCCATATTAATATCCGTTAATGGCTTCAAGTTCAACTACTGTATTGTACGTTTGTATAGTCATGTCTCGGGATAGTATTTTTATATGTACTGGTTCAAAAAATTGATCTATAGCAGTTGCATTTCCAGCTGTAATAATTCTCATAATTGTTTAATCTGTTTTTTCACATGTCAGTTTGAAATGCCTTTATGTTGTCTCCCAGTAAATGTGTATAAATTTGTTGTCAGTTTACAGAATTTGTTACATACTGTATAATATTGCCGCTCTTTGGAGCCAAGAAAAATATGGTAAGGGTTAGGGGTCAAGTGTAACACACTCCCAATGCTAATCTTAATGCTAATGTTTTATATTAACATCTTATTTCATTTTGTAATGTAATTTGATCTACATTGTTTGAAAATATGCTGTAGTAAGTTTTTAAAAACCTCCTGTGGAGAAGAATTGAACTGAAAATTAGGAAACGTTGTACTCATTTGTGTATAGTGTGTACTTGACTGTCTTAAATCGGCCGCCTTTAATATGTGGCCTGAATTGTTGGGTAAAGGTGGCTTTTGGTTATCTGCAAGTCATTTTTAGTCCAACTGTACTTGCAGCAAATATTCCAGGACCATGTTTGAGAATGACTGATTTAGAGTGGAAAGTACCAGAGGAGCCAAGTGGTGGCTGTGTTTGTGATTCATTTTGTAATTGTAACATGCATTTCTTGTAATCCATGCAGCAACTTCTGGATGACTTCCCCAAGTGTTTCATCGTGGGTGCTGACAATGTTGGGTCTAAGCAGATGCAGACCATCCGTGTTTCTCTGCGTGGGAAGGCTGTTGTCTTGATGGGCAAGAACACCATGATGCGCAAAGCCATTCGAGGACATCTGGAAAACAACCCTTCCCTAGAAAAGTTGGTTTTAAATGATTGGACTTTTGGCTTTTCTAGCTTTAGTTTCACTGCAGGTTATGTTACAACAGAGCCTGATAATGCTCTGCTGTCGTTCCCCCTGCACATATTAACTCGTTTCTTTCTATCCCTGTCTGTTTCTTCTCTAGAGCTTACAGGGACGCTTGGTTTCGTACAGTCTATCATTTTTTCAGTTTTAACCAATTTTAAAGTTTAAAAAAAAAAAAAAAAAAAGTTTGATGGTTGCTCATGTAATGAGTTGCTAATTTTTTTTAATAGCAATTCTTTGAAAATAGCATTACCTCATTTGGTTAGCTATGGACAGTATCTATTTTAATGTAACAAGTTGCATTTCCCCCCCATTTGAGATATAACTTTATACATTCCTAATGCATTTTCTTTTCGGTTAGGTTGCTCCCTCACATCAGAGGGAATGTTGGTTTTGTTTTCACCAAAGAGGATTTGGCAGAGGTCCGCGACTTGCTGTTGGCTAACAAGGTGAGGTGCTTTGAAACATGTGATCTGGTACCCTTTTTCGTAGTGTTATTTATATGCCAAGTCCTGTTCGGATTTCCCATCATTCAAGCATGCTGGGTTAGTGTACTATTCTCAGTCTTCCATTTATTTATTTTTTGTCAAGGTGCCAGCAGCAGCTCGTGCTGGGGCTATTGCTCCTTGTGATGTTACTGTGCCAGCCCAGAACACTGGTTTGGGCCCTGAGAAGACCTCATTCTTCCAGGCTTTGGGTATCACTACCAAGATCTCCAGAGGTACCATTGAAATTCTAGTAAGTATCTTTAGCACATTCTTAATTGACCTGCAATTGTAAATTATTTTACTGAGGTAGATGGTGACCCCTGCTTTTATAAATGCAAAAAAAATCAGTTTTGCAGTTGCTAAAATGTTTCTAAGACCCTCTGTTTGAGAAATGGATGCTTTTGAGTTTGTGAGCACTAGCACTGTTTTTCTTCAATGCTGCTGTTTTTTCTTAGAGTGATGTTCAGCTGATCAAGACCGGAGACAAGGTTGGAGCCAGCGAAGCTACTCTGCTCAACATGTTGAACATCTCCCCTTTCTCCTATGGCTTGATCATTAGGCAGGTCTATGACAATGGTAGTGTGTACAGTCCTGAAGTACTGGACATCACAGAGGACAGTCTTCATCAGCGATTTATTGAGGTAGGGCAAGTCTCTAAGGTTATTTTTAATTTTGTAGAGCTACAATATTTTAAAAATCATGAGTTTCTCAATTTGTAGATTAGTGAACATTTTTCAGCATTTGCCCCTACACAACACCCTTTAGAAGCCAATGGTGATTAGAGTAGCAAGGAAGACTTTTTATTGACTTAATACCTGATGATATATCTGAAAGATTTTAGTAAATTGGATAAAATTGGTTTTGATAAAGAATGGGTTTATTCATGGCTTTCAGTGCGAACTGTTTTGCAAGTATGTTTGGCTTTACTGTAGTCGTATCGAATATATGTGTTTTTTTTTTTTGGTTAATTTTTATAGCATGCAATAGAACATTCAGTATCCATGACCTGGGATAATGTTTGGTGACCACAAGGCAGGAATATCCAACAAACAAATGCAAGTGGCTGGCATAAAATCGCAAACTGTGCCGCTTATGCCAATGCACCCAGCAATCGCATCCACAACAGGGCCAGAGCGTTGTATTAAAGGCAACAAGAATCATAATGAAAAGGGATGTAACAAGAGATTTGTAAATGAACAAATTGGCTAACTAAAAAGACTACAATATGCAAACTTTCGATGCAACCCTGCGCCCTTCTTTAGGCAAGATGTACCAATGTAATCTAATCACATCTTGCCTGAAGAGGCCAGAGTTCCTCAATAGCTTGCATATTGCTATGCTAGTTGATAATTCAACTAGTAAAACCGTGTTCTGTCAAGAATAAAGTGCAATATTCACAGTTTATCTTCTACATTAGATCTTGGCAGTCTTTTATAAATACAATGCCTTTTTGCTTTCCAAATTGTAATCCATTTTTTTTCATAAATGGATTTAATATGGTATATACTTTCTTTAGCCAAGTGTTTAAATGAATATTCTTCCAGAGCAATGTGAAGTTTGCTTTCCAGCATATTTAATAAATTAAGCTAAACTTGGTTTTACAGTAACTCATGGATATTTGAACTTTTCTGAAATTAACCAAAAGTATAAAACAGTTCAGTGAGACAGCATCTTAAGATAAGTCTGTACCCAGAGGTCTATGAACATTGTGGCAGCTGCAAGAGTGGATCCTTGATGAATAGAGCAGTGTCCTTGGCAGAGGGAGAGAGAGAGAGATATTTTTAAGTCCTATCCATCACCTAGGACTGTTTTTCTAGAGATGGGAAGCTAAGGCTTCCATAGAAAATGTACAAAGCTTTGGTGATAATGGACCTTCCTGCTGGATTGTTCTGGTATGTGAATATTGTTTCTGATTTCTGATGCAACATGTGACTATTTGATCCAAGTACACTGTCTGACTACATTTGGGTAGTACAGCCAGGACAGTGACTGTATAGTAGGACTTCAGCTGGTCAAGCATTGTAGGGGGTTTGTTAAATTAAGTCCTTTTTAAAGTAGATGTAATTTTACTATATACCATTAGTATATTATATCTATAATCTTAGATCATTCATTTTGCTGTCCAGTTTAGGTGTTTACATGCAAAGATATTTATTTTAAAATTTTATATCCCTAGGGTGTAAGGAACATTGCCAGTGTTTGCCTGCAGATTGGCTACCCCACTGTAGCCTCCATCCCCCATTCAATTGTTAATGGATACAAGATGGTCCTGGCAGTTGCAGTGGAAACGGACTACTCCTTCCCATTGGCTGATAAGGTATGTCATTTCTGCTGCTTTTGTTGAAATCACGAACAAGATTTGATATGAGGCCAAATGACTATTTTTAAGGGGGAGTTGTATTATTGAAACCAAGTACTGCATTTAATATGAATTTTGCAGACTCATTTACTTTATAGGTGCTTCGTCTCTGACCGGTTTAAAATGCCTTAACTTTTTCAGCAGATTCCAAAATACTCTTTCAAATTACTGTTTTGACTAATTTGAAGTGTACTATATTACTAATCTGTTTGCAGTAGACACTTCTATGCTTGTGATTCATATAGGAACTACTTTTTTTAATATATAGGTATGAGCAAAACGTTTATAGTTATATGTGATGCCGGCAGTTTGGACATTTGCAAGATTGTTCCCAAGTGCACTGTGCTATTGCTACATTCTTTTGAGTTAGTTAATAAAGCTATTGCAATAATCGTAACCTGCATATTTTTTCCATACAAACAATAAACTACTTTGCCCACACTGTTTATGAACACCATCTCCATCCAGCCTTGTTTGAATTTTGCACCCAGCACCAGTGACTTGTTTTATATTAATCTCCATAACTAGAAATCAACGGGACCATGTAAGCAAATAGGATTTCTTATCCATTATGGTCAGTCTGTGTATAATGAACTGTACAGAGCTGGCTTTGTATGATTGCACTGCCATTGGATCACACCATTAACATTTTGGTGGACATTTCTTCATGATGCAAATTTGTTTTGTACAGGCAAGTTGGTTAACCCTTGTTGCACGTGTTGGCAATACAAAAGTGAAAGTAGGAGACAATGCTGGTAACTGGTTTTAAAAACTGGTTTCACCTGTCTGAAAGGACGAGAGAAGCTCCAGAGATGTGATCTTCAGTGAATGGATAGGCAATTACAATGCCCTCATTAACATGTTTCACAGTCTCCAGAGATGCTGTGAGCTGTCCATTCCCAGAGGTGGATCTGCATTCACCGCATCTGTTTTGTAGTGCTGTCTGATGCTTATCTATCTATCTAAATATAGGCATCTCCAGTACATTTCTTTTGGAGTCCATATTTGCACCAGTGCTTCCTGGGAATAACTTGCTTATGTACAGTGTGTGTTTGTATTTTAAAAAAAAAAAAAAAAAAAAAACCCAGTTCTTTCTGAATTGTAGATTGACAAAGTGAAAATCACAAATCTTATTGGAAAGTGTTGCCATAATTTGTAGCTCTTGTGGTAAATTAAGGAAAGGTTTGTGTTAACAATTACACTAAATGGTATCCACAAATTTTTACAATGGCATTTTTGAAACTAATAAGAGTTTTGAGCTCTAGTTGAACCCAGATGTAAACTTCAGAAGGCACATCATTGGCTAAACATCTTAGTTGAACAGAGCTCACTTGCCCAGCCCTAGCCTATAGCCATTGCTAGCTGAGAGTAGAAGGTCAAAGAACTATCTTCTTGGGCAGAGTTTAGAAAGGAAGGACTGAGGACTTCTGAATTACTGTTCTTGGTTTTGTTTGGCTATGTTATGTATAAGGGCTGCTTGATTGATTTTAGGAGGGCCCCATATTATTTGTATACACCAATTTGTCATGTGGTAGTTAATATTCTCACCCATCTTTTTTCAGGTCAAGGCTTTCTTGGCTGATCCTTCTGCATTTGCAGTGGCTGCACCTGCTGCGGTTGAGACAGCTGCTGCTGCCACCACTCCAGCTCAAGCTAAAGAAGAGGCAAAGGATGACTCTGAGGAATCAGACGATGACATGGGCTTTGGCCTCTTTGATTAAGCCATGTCTTTCATCTTCTCTGATGTAATAAATATCAAAATAAAAAATTTTATTGAAAAATCTTTTCCACAGCACTGGTGAAATTGTGTTTTCATGTCTGCTGGGTAAATGCCTTACAAGTTGAAAGCTGTATTTCATGGTATTGGTGTATGTTGGGCATGGAGCACTGCAGAGGTGTTTCTCTGGACTGAGCATAACATACTGCTGAGTGTTCTTGGACATGTAATGTGGGGTTGTGGCTTAGCTTAACATGCAAGTATCAAACTAAGCTTCTGGTTTGGATATTGAATCAGAACCCTAGTGCTTGATGGTTTAACCCTTTGTGCATTTTTTATTTTTAGTGTTGCAATGGAAAGATGACTTCTCTCAGAGGTAGTTTTAGGGAAGGGCACTGATCATAGATGTAAAGTTAAGATCAGTGGGTACCATTTTAGAAGATGTTGAAATGTGACTATGGCCGGATTTATACTTCACGGGACACGACACATGCTACAGAGGACGCTCCTGCTACTCAAGCTTTGTACTGTTTATACTTGTGCGCGTACTTTACGTAAATCTGGAGGAATCCACCAGGTGGCAGTGCAAGATATTATCACGGTGAGAACCGGATCGGCTTCGCGGTTTTGTGAATTTCCTGGAACACCCATTAAACTCCGATGACACCTTGCCACAATATCTCTGAAAAGGATGTTTAATGATTAAATCCATCAGTCCCAGGGATTTGTCCATTTCAGCTAGTATTGGGCAGGAGGCTGAAACAATCCCTGGACGAGGCATCGGCTCATCGCAAGGTGAATAGAAGCGCACATGCACGCTGGCGTAATTTTAGTGTAACCAAATGTGCATATTTTTGGAAGGAAACCGGAGCACACTGTGAAAACCCAGCAGGAAAATATGCAAACCCCAGGCAGGGCATATCGGCGAGGTGACTCCCTGCAAGACAGCAGCGTTAACGCTCCGCCACCGTGTCACCCCCATGTGTGTGATTATTATCTATTCATTATTTAAATTACCGATTTCTGTAAAATGTAACTTGCATACTTAAATGCATTTCATCATGAAAGTGATAAAGTATAAATCTAAGGATTCTAAATGTGCAGAGAGTTGGAATATCATACATTTTAATGTGCTCAGTGTAGTGATCTATTGCTGTTGGCCACTGCTGCCAGTACCGGAGGAAGCCCTAGAAAAAAAGACGGCACAGAAGACGGTATATGAGACTTTTAAAATGTATCGTGTCATTACGGTCGGGAATATGCAACGCTTGAATATAAAAGCGCCACGAATGCATCTGTATGTCGGTATTTTGCTTCACTACTTCGACACATTCATCGAAGCTCGCACACCGATCTCGTAGGATCCGCAAAGCGGCTTTCTATCACGTGTAGATAGTTGGAATGTGACGTCAGAGTTTCTGGTTACTTTTCGCACACTGCGCCCCACGACTTTTTGCTGGTACTGCAACTCGCGCACGCGTTGCGTTAATTTCCGAGGACCTGCTCAGAGGACGCATCAAATGAACGCTGGGAACTCGTGGCAGCCATAATGCGGGCGCGTACGAGCTTTGAGCGTTAAAGTATAAATGAGCCCTATCTCTGAACCTACATTGGACAGATTCCAAAAATCTATTAGGTCACTGACATTTGGAGTCAATTTGACCATACAGTGGCATACTGCCACAAGCACAACTGATGTAAAAAATAAGCCTGGTGTATAATTGAGGTTACTTCAGCAAGAAACAAATCCTAAACCTGCCTAATTCACTGCAGTATAGCACTGTGCAGGATGTAGGAACCATCCCTGGAATGGGGTAATTTCCAGGTAGCACATTCATATTTGCTCATGGATTATGGTTACTTTAAAATTGGCACTTAAACGATGCCCATGAATGGAAAACATTAACTGTGTTAATAGGAACCTAGAGGTGTAATTTGAAACCAGAGTGATTGCTCCATAAAGAACACTGCAACGGTACTCATTCATCCATCTTCATAACCTGCTTATTTATCCTGAGCAAGGTGAAGAAAAAGTTTATCCCAGCAATAATAGAGCATAAGTCAGGTACAACACTGGTACAGGGTTTAAGCCCATTGCAGACAGCTGTATTACTCTCATTCAAAATAGACACTTATTTTCACCATATAGTAAAATGTATGCTAACAGTCCTGGCGTTTTTTTAATCCAAGAGGAGAGCAGTGGGTAGAACATGAAGCAGCCCTGGAGGTGTCCCCAACACACACTGGCATCTCCCACCCTCGAGTAAGAAAGAGGACGAGCAAACTACAAGTGTAAGCAGGCTTGTGTGACAGAGTGGACGTGTGCGCTGTCTGCTCCAGCTCGAGGGCCAACACGATCGGGGCATTTGGAGCTTTAAATGTGCTCTTGGCAGCAACCGCCATCACACAGTCTGACATAACGTGTATCGCAGAATGAACCTACAGTTGATCTTACCAGTTTTTTCCCACGTTTTAAACTTTTCGCCATACCTGTGAAGAGTAAAGTAACTGAGGCCTCCCAGTCCCTGTCGGGTCACTTTTACATAAATGGATCTGCTAATATCCTTGTGATGAAACAATCAAGACGGATTTCATTGAAATCAAAATTATTAAGAAGGAAATCCGAGCACTGGAAGTCGAAAACTTGACAGAGAAAGACCGACGGATTGAAGCATTTAAAATTCTTCGTTAAATCCGAAATAATTGATATCAAAGTAATCAGTAAATAGTCATATAAAAGCTAAGTGTCATCTTGTAATTTAGATTTATGGATATTTTATGTATCGTCCCTTTTAGTATTATGCACAAATAAATTTCGGTGTACTTCAGTTGTGGTGCAAAAGTAAAACAGACTTATCAGATGTTAGTTTTATTGGTGGCGTAAAAATATTAATAAATGAAAAATATGACTAACATTTCTCATCAGGATTTAAATATGCACCTACCGGCGCATTCTGTCATGCAGTCCAAACCCCGCCAGCTTTTTATTATTTAATTTTCACTACACAACCGATGAAGGAAGTTTTTCAACAAAATTAACCATCTTAATAATAAAGAACCAGGCGAAACTTAAATAAAATGTAAAAATAAAGAAAAGCGAATATGTATGTCAAACAGTTGAAAGTAAAAATAGAATAAATGACTATTAAATGTAATTTTTCATTAAACCGTATCTTTTAGACCGTATTTTTCTTCGTATATTTTAAGGCAGAAACATAACTATTTAAGTAATTTTAAAAAATCGAGAAAGGAGGAGTAATTTTAAGATGCATACATTTATATATTGAAATTGTACCTAAAATAAGAACATTAAAAAGTCATCTTGTTTGTTTTCTAACGTAAAATTCAAAGTAATATAATCTACAGAGGCAGTCAAGGTAAGAAGAACCTTTGGTGTAACCATTAATGCAAATCATATCAGAACTTTTGTTGGAATAAATGCAAAATAAACATAAACGATCAGTTGTCTCAACAGCATTACAAAATTCAAATTTCTACAATCAAAACCAAACTGCTGTCTCAAAGGCAGGCAGAAGGGTATGTATGGTTTAAATTTTAAAATGAAGTTCTTTGGATGTTGGAGGAACAGGCAACTAGTAATATTTAGTCTTAAATGATTCCAATTGTTCTGGGGGTACCACTGCGACATGGACTGCACATGTCGGACATCATCGGGTTGTTAAAGTTTATTTGAAACAGCACAACTGTCAAAATCAAATTTTTGAATTAATACAATGAAGGAAGATGTGAAACTGCTGCAAAAGAATTTGAAAAGTACTTTGTACAGTTCTTATAACTGCAGATTGCCTTAATCATCAAATTCTATTCTTTTTCCCAACGTTGTATATTTTGAACAGAAATCTTGAAAAAGCAAAAGATTTCCTTTGTTAAACAATAATATAGGCGCACTATAGACTAACTCCCTGTTCCATCCAAATACTGTTGTACCGCGTTTTGTTTCGGATTAAAATATATACATTATTATTATTATTATTACTATTATTATTATTATTATTAACTTGTATCTGTTATTACAAATTGGAGTACTGTGCGGTGTAAAATTGTGCACATACAACAGTTTCTAGAATATACTTTCTGAAGAAAAGAAGACAATTTAAAAGGTAATTTATGTATATTAAATTCACAAAATAAATGAAACTGAGTACCTACACTTTTGGCGACAATTTCTCTTGGTTAGTGTACCCTGGCAACTTTGGAAAGGAAAAGAGTAGCCAGTGCCAACCGACGGTCCGGAAGGGCGGATTTTCGGTTTTTCACTTGTTCACGCTGTCACAAGAAGCCAATCACATTATTTGTTTATGTCACATGACGAGGCGGTGGGTGTTCGGACACATTCCCGCCCACTGTGTCGAAGAAACAGAAGCTCGAAGGAAGTCCGCGTGTACCGGAAGTGAGGTCAGAGAACTCCTTCCTGGAGCGAGGCCGGCAAGATGGCGGCAGACACGCAGGTCGGTGCTGTGAAGTGCTTGGGTTTCGTTTGGATCGGGACACGACTTTGAATCTATAACAATTTTAAAAAATGAAGGCCTCAATCTGTTCGTGCGGATAAAGTTGCAGTTTTTAACACAGTGTAGTTTGCGAGTTCCTTATGTGACTGTTGGCGGGCCCTTTGCTGGAACACGAGGGGGTCCCGAGTAGTTGTGTTTTAGGTGACGGCGGTGTGCACTGGGATCGGACTAGGGGGCTTGTGTGTCAGCAAAGAAATACCCTGTCTTCCGTGGGGTGTTCTTATCAGTTGATGGTAGAGGATGGGGTGCGAGGTGAAAGTCGTCCGTAGTGACGCCCAGCCGCAAAGGTACCGAGCGGATATTTGGAATTACCGGTAACGGGAACTCAACGACACGGGGCACGACTGAGACGTGCTGTGTGAAGCAGTCGTTAGCACTCTATTTGGTATTTTTATGTATTAAAAACAACAGGGAGGGGTATTTATTGATAGTGTCAATTGCTGGATTATTATGACAGCTAACTTATCATGTAGCTACTTTTAACGATAATATAAATACTGAGCAGTTTGCATAGTGACCATGTTCAACGCTGTGCCTGTCGCAACACTTGCGTGACTTTGTTGTGACTTCGGCATCACGAGCATTTCTAGTTCGTTTGCCATCTTCAGATTGTTATTGCATTCCATAATATGTGTAAGTCAGTAAAATCCCTGCTTTGTTCATGCCCTAGCTTCATTATGGATTTCATTTTTATTGAAATAAAAGGTTGCAGAGACACTGAAGAAATTTGCTGTGAAAGTAACAACAGCCAGCGTGAAGGAAAGGAAGGAGGTGCTGAATGAGCTCCAGGTGTGCGTGTCTGGAAGAGGTAAGCCGACCTTCACACTTGTCTTTGTTGGCTTCTCCTGTGAGGGAAGTCATTGCAGTTATGAACTGCAATGTAAGGTAGTGACAGTGTCAGGTCCAAGCACGGCGGTCTTTCTAACATGTTTCTGATGGGGAAGTGAGCAACACTGGAGCACCACAAGGAATTGTCCTGATTCCTGTTCTTTTCACTCTATACACCTCAAACTTTGAGTATAACACCAGGACATGACACTTGCAGAAATTTTAAGATGAAGGTACCTTTTGGGTGGGGGCTATCAATAATGGGGATGAGATCGGGTATATAAGTCGGGTGGAGGACTGTTTCTTGGTGGAAAAAATAGTCTGTAAAATAACATCAGCAAAAACTAGGAATTGGTTATTGACTTTTGCCTCACCAAATGCTTGTATGTTCAGTCACTAACCAGGGAGTAAATATAGAGGTGTAGTGCATTCCCACAGGTACTGGTCTGGTCATTGTTGTCATCTGGTCTTGTAACACATGAATTATAAGAAGGACAGAGCATGCCCTTTTTCTCTTAGGAGACTGCTTTCATTTAATTTGAGTAGTGACATCCTTTACATATTACACAACACTGAGGGTTAGTGAGATTTTTCTGTGCTGTGGTGTGCTGGGCTGATAACATCAATTCAAGAGATGCCCACCAAATCAACAAGCTACTTAAAAGAGCAGGCTCTGTAATGGGATGCATCCTGGACCCCCTGGAGGTAATGGAGGAGGAATCAATGCTGACAACACTTCACTGTACATCCTCTCGCTGATAAACAAATATTGAGGACTTTCAGCCAAAGATTTATTCAGCAGTAGTGTGTCAGGAAATGTAATGCATAATCACTCATTGTGACTGCCAAGTCAGTAGTTTCTTCATTTTAGTTTTCTTACTTTTTAGTCATTCTGGTATATACTTCACAAGTTTTGTTTTTAGTTATATATTCGTTTATTTTTTTATTGAGCATGTGAACAGCTAAATTTGTCAGGGACAAATAAAGTTCTGTCTGTCTAACAAAGAAAAATAAGCCTACCCTACTGTTATATACAATGATTAACATGACAGATGTTTAATTTTCTGGGTTTGTCTTGCAGACCTTCCTGAACCTGCTGTGAAGGG
Source organism: Erpetoichthys calabaricus (assembly GCF_900747795.2). Classification (NCBI taxonomy): domain Eukaryota; kingdom Metazoa; phylum Chordata; class Cladistia; order Polypteriformes; family Polypteridae; genus Erpetoichthys; species Erpetoichthys calabaricus. The sequence goes on along the minus strand of NC_041411.2, from coordinate 18,461,191 downwards.
GCTCTGTAAACTGTTCTGCATGACACTGCATCGCTACAGGTCAGTATCACAACATGCATTATTGTATTGTTTTTTCAAAATTGGCACCATCCTTCGGGGGACAAATACACTTCTTTAGTGTACACAAGTTCTTATGAGTTTCAGATTCCTTCTCCTCCATTTCTTAATTATAACGTTAATTGGGTTATATGGTCATAGTTAGTTTGTTTTAGTTAAACCATACTTTTACATAAAGTTTCTGTCTGATTGTTGTTATCATTGCTCTATACCTTGAAATATGAGCGAGCAATATGAGCCTGTGTTCAGTGAAGATTTCTATACAAAACTGGATCAGTTTCTTCTGTGAAAAGCTAGAAAGCAGTGTTCATCTGTCTACTTTTGCTTAGTTATTGGGCAGAATGAGGCAAGCTGAGTCCTCGTTTCGTACTGCATGACACTTTTGCATTTCTCTTTGCTTTATATCACAGATATTACTGTTACATTTCATATTATAATGCTACTTTGTTGTTGGGTATGCTTTATGTAAATGTTAATACATGCTGACCTGAAGTGTTTTATTTCATCTAGTTTTACATAAGACATTTATCAAAAAAAAAGGGGGACCATTCAGTCTGTCAGAATCATTTGCTTAGGTAATAGCTAAGCTGTCCCAATAGATCATCCAGATTCTTTTTAAAGATTCTCAAGGTTTCTGCTTCAACTCCAAGGGCCTCATGTATAAACGGTGTGTACGCACAGAAATGTTGCGTACGAACGTTTCCACGCTCAAATCGCGATGTATAAAACCTAAACTTGGCGTAAAGCCACGCACTTTTCCACGGTACCTCATACTCTGGCGTACGCAATTTCTCCGCTCGGTTTTGCAGACTGGCAGCACCCAGCGTCAAAGCAGTGTTTCTGTTCCTGTGTGGTTACCAGTGGCAGTTCGTAGCTAAAATTCGTGGGGGTGCTGCTCAAGAAAATTTTTAGCCTTTGTTTTAAAAAAAAAAAAAGATCAATAATTTTCTCCTTCATCTCTGGATGACAACTGAGGAAATTTTTCTCCATTGAAAGCAGGGCTTGGCAATGCGGGAGCGACAGTGCTCTCTCTCCCCCTCGCAGCCTCGCTTGCTGCTTCCTATGTGCACATGCACACAACAGCCAAACACCACGCCGCTGGAACTGTGAAGCGCACAGTTCCATACAAAGATTTTTGTATCTTTTTCATAAACTGGCGGATGGCTGCTGACATTAAGCTTAAGGATTATATATTGTACAAGTATAAAGAAAGAATTAAAGAAAAAAGGACTCATTATATTAAATGTTATCGATAATATCAAGTGGAAATAGGGGGTGCTGCAGTTCCACAGTGCCTATACGCGAGCCGCCGCTGGTGGTTACCCTTTCTTTCTTGGATCCACATTTCTGACGCGGCTTTATAAATACACTGAAACTAACTGCATATTGTTTATTAGTGTAATGCATCTGATTGTAATTAACCTGTAGCAATATAATGGTCCAGGGAATAGCCATAGTATTCCAAATACCATAACTGCTTTAGCGTTGTTACTCTCAATGCATCTTCTTCTTCTTTCAGCTGCTCCCGTTAAGGGTTGCCACAGCAGATCATCTTTTTCCATATTACTCTCACTGCACCACTCAGAGTATTTATATCACTTTATCTGAGTGGGGAATCACAGCAGCAGCTGATCGGAAAGAGAATTCTCGGTATACAGTTTCAAGCACACACTACCTCAGCCACGGCAAAATGCGTCAAAGCCTTTCCTGTACAGACCTCGCGTTTCAGAAACAGTTTCATCCCAAGAACTATAAACGCACTCAATCAAGTGCTCCTTGTAGAACTGTTTGTACTTATAAGTACAATTACCCCACTGTAAACTTGCACTACAGTTAAAATATTGCACAATCTGCGCCACTTTATAAAGCACGTATGATGACAATATTTTTAAGATGAAATGCAGCAAAATATGTTGCTTATAGTATACAGATAAAACTTTAACTTCATTTAAATAATCAGTATTGTTAATAATTAAACATGTGAGGACACTGTGCCGCAGCGCTAGCTAGTTCACGGATAGCTCCTGCCTTGCGCTGTATTATTGCTGTGGCTGACGCGACATTTGAAGGATAGACGGATAGAATAATTAAACATGTACTACGAAGATATTTCAGTGTTCCTTAAAAGTTTTGAAGAATTGGCGTTCTAAGCTTACAGATGGCTTAACGTCTATTACAGAGCTGATTGTGTGGCGATTGGATATTTGGAGAAAGAAAAGTAAGGACAGGAATTGGAGGTTAGTACGTTTGAAAGAGACAGTACTTGTGTAATAAATTATTTCATCGAAGGTCGCGCATGGCGCAGCAAGCCTTTTGCGTGAGATATGAACAATCACTGCGCCACCGTGTTCCCATGTTTAATAACATGCTTTCATTCCTATCATCATGAAAAAGATATCACGTATACATCTCAGTATTTTAATTATTCAGAGAGCTGTAATATCACGAATGTAATGGATTCTGTGTCCTGTCGGAGAAAGAGAAAGAACGGAAGCATGTAGTGATTCACACACACAGAGCACATAGAAGATCAAACACAGAACAAAGCATTTAACGTGCTACTTTAGTTACGATGGGATTTGAGAAACTAGTAAAATAAATGATTTTAAAATGAAGTTTATGATGTTCTACTTTAATGAGAAAATAAACTACATGATTAAAGTGGAAATTTCGAGATTAAAGTTGACATTTCGTGCTTTTTTCCCCACTGTATGCTTATTTATTTTCTCTGTACCCTAATAAACTTTCATATGACACTCAGACAGTCCGCTACGAGTCGCCTTTTCACGCCGACTTTGATATGTGACAACTTCTTTTTTATTTCGGGCACTGTGCGACTTTGTGAACTTGAGCTTTCGAGTTTCTCCGACACTCAACAAATAGTACGTTTTTCCTTTGCCTCCACTTGGTATTCGCTGAAATTCTTATATTTTCCCCAGTGCTTTTCCCATTGTCTTTTCACAGAAGGCTATTTATATCGATTTGCATATTCAAAGAGGCATAATTCTGGGAGGAGTTGGGGCAGGACAGAAGACGCGTGCACGTACGTTACTTTTCACGCTGATTGGGATTTATGTAGTGGAAGAACATGGAAGTTTGCGTACGTACAGATTCCTGCATCTTGATTTTTCTGTGCGTACGCACATTCCCGCTTTTGTGCTTACACCATGTTATAGTGTGAGTTCTACGCACGGCGTTATGCATGAGGCCCCAGGTCTTAGTATTTTGTTCCAGGTTCCCAAAAGGTTTTGTGTATTGAAGTGCTTCTTGGCTTCTGTTCTTGGGATACAAAAACCACATTGAAGGCGTACCATTTAGTAATTGATCTTCTAACCCTAGACTTTTGAGTTGATTTATTTTTCCATATTTCAGTGGCATGTCGCTTAATATAAAATGGACAACTTCTGCTTTCTCTAATTATCATATTTTAATTGATTTACTGAACTGCTGCCTTTCTTACTCTGTGGACTGGCTGATTATCGTGATGGTGTTATTGTTAAATTGATATTGGGTATTGATTCTCTTGATCAACACGAACCTTTACTAAGTTCATTTGAGAAGTTCTAAGGTTAGACTAGGTTTTTATTTTAGTAATAACATCATTAAGTCATGTATTGCTGTATCTTGATACCAGTTAGTCTGAAATTGTTACAGAAAAGGGCTTCACTAAAATCTATTATGGTGCTCATATTATCCTGTTTATTAGCCCCTCCATTGGTTTCCTATTCCTTTTGAATCACTTTATAAATGTTTATTCACAAAACTTTTCATTTAAATCTGATTGTATTAGTGAAATGTCTGTATCATTACTGTACAAAGAGATGGACCTTTTGGGTCCTCAAAGCTAGCTTTCAGTAAACCTCCAAAATCATTTCTCAAAAGGAAAGGACCACTGTTTGGTTATTATTACATTTAAATTGTTTATGGCTAAACCATTGTTTGTGCTCATACGCTCTGTTGTTTTAAAGCTTTGCCTTGTATCCATTTCATTTCTTAAACCCACTTTTTCCCATATGCAAGTGAAAATTTAACTGGTTATTGGCTCTTTTAATATAGCCTGGTTTACAGAGTACGGTGAAATTCTTGTTGGAATGTTTTCCTATTTTAGTGCTTTGATAACAAAGAATAAAAAGTTGTTCTGCCTCTTGACATCTTATGTTAATTTGGATTGATCTGATTTTATGTTTACAAAGCTATTGTGAAATAAGATTGTTGTGGCTGACATTATTGGACTGTCTTCCTATTTGTAGTTTTCCACTTAATTAATCATATACTTCATTAGAACCAACCAAATTTCTTTGCTAATAAGGAACAGTAGTTTCTGACTTCCTTGAATTTCAGCATGGGTTTAGAATTCTTTTCTTTTGGAAATTATACTCATCATGCAAACATCAAGTTTTCTGAACCTAATCATTTAGAAGCGGAGCAATAACATTAAAGTCTGATTGCAATGGATGTGCTGTAGGTGCACATCTGAACGTTCATCATTGATTGAACTTTTTATAATGGTGATTTTCACATTAGTATTATGAAGATGTTTTTATATACTGTGTTTTAATTCTTTTCTTTCTTCGTGGTTGTGCATAGGGACTCTGCATCAAGAAGAGCACTGCAATCTGCCATTCAGCAATTGGTGGAAACCCACCCTGAAGCCACAGCCAAAAACCTGCTACAGTGCTTGCAAGCATCTGGAGTCATCTGTAAAAATGGTTTCCCAAGGTATAAAGTTGGTCAGTTGTTGGAGTGACATGTAGCCTTCATGTATTGTTAGGCATATCTTAGACATGCTTCCTGTTGGCCATGTCACTTACTAGGTATTGGCTTTTTTGACAGTAAGAGCACAGGGTCGGCGGCTTCCTTGGCCCTGTCTTGGACTTGTCTTCTAGTTCGATGTGTTTTTCATGCACCTGAAAAGCGAGAAGGGGCTACCTGGACCAAGCTGGTGTGTGTTTATCCTTCTGTCTTTGTTTTTTTTTTTTTTTTTTGGTGCCATCTTTCAGAATTTCTTTATGTATGCTTTTTTATAATTATATCTTGTTTTATAATTTGTATTGTGTATCTAGTTGGTAAATGTACTGTAAAGAAAGCTTTAATAGAGAATCCAATTAAATGCTGCAAATGAGCAAAATAAAATGTAATTCTTGCAATCCTTGGTGGCGAGTGGAAGTCCAAAGGTTATTATGACCCACTGAATTGAGTACCCTTGCAGGATCTCTGGTTTATATTGTACACCTTTTTTTTTTTTTTTTAAATATTAATGTGATTAATTTGTTAACAAGTGCAAATGTGGATTGGTAGATGTTTACCTTCATGGTACTTGTCTAAAACTGGAGGGAGATTGTATACATATTGATTATAGTACCTGTATTCAGAATTGACATGCCTTTCATCTGTTATGATAGGTTGAAGTCCAAAGCTTGCTGCTATTTGAAGTGCTTGGGGGCTCCAACAGGCATACCCTGGAAGGTGTCCTAAAAAGACTCACCAGGCTGTGGAAAGAGGTACATTGTGTGGTACAAAAGTTATGCCTTCCTTTAATTGTGCAGCTAATTATGAACATTTTACAGTTACAGTAAAACTTTGATTCATCACTCAATTAACCGGCAGTCTCCATTTACCATCAGAGGCAAAAAAAAAAGTTGTGCACAGCAGTGCCTAACTATTACTGTACTAATAATGCTGTGCAGTACGCTGCGAGGTATGCACATTGGAACAAGTCTCCCTTGTGCTAGTATGTAGTGTTCTTCCCCAGCACCACGTGTCATGCTGCATTTTGAAATCAGTGTCAGTTTCATGCCTTCAGTTTTAATTGTGTTTTGTAGCTTTTCTCTTTTAATATAATTAAACTACTATCCATTGTTATGGCTGATAACATATGCACATAGTGATGGAATTGTCACAAAAATTTGAAATTATTAAACATTTAAGAAATGGTAAAAGTGCTTCAAGAATTGCTTCATTTTATAGAACACGAAAAACAACAGTGAACGATATAAAGCATGATGTCGACAAAATTGAAAGTGTCAAACAGAAACTAATGATGGTAATGTTATTCTGTAATAATGTTAATGTACTTCTGGATTGTAATTTTCTTTTTAAATTGTTATGTTTTATTAATATATTGTGACGTGCAGGCAGCTTGTGATATGCTGTGTGGGAGCAGAAAGGGTGGAATGAGTGTTGTAAGAGATGGGAGTGGGTGAGGGGCTTCTGTTCTGTAAGGGATGGACAAGCCTCTTAGGAGATGAGTGACAGGAGAAATTAGGAGAAAAAGGAAGGTATGGTGGAAGGCAGCTTTGAGTAGGAACATTGTAGATAATGAGGAGGATTGTTTGCAGTATAGAGATAGACAAAACGTGCATGTCAAGAGATAAACTGGTAGGTAAAGCTTTCTTTTATTGTTTTGGGGTTGTGACCAGTAACTCAGATAACTGAGTATTAGGCAGCACTGTTTCTTAGGAATGAAAGCTCCAAATAAAACGTAGAAAACTCCAGTGCCAGTGAGTTGTATTTGCTTATTATGCTGGCCAGTACAATATTCTATGAATTAATTTTGTTAATACTATATTATATTTTTTTGTTTTGTAAATAAATACATCTATTTCCTAAACTAACCTACTATATATCATTTTGAAGTTGATGTTCTGTTATCTGTCTTTTCTGTTATCTGTCAAGGCCTTGGTTCCAACCCCTGACATATAATCAAGGTTTTAATGCTGGTTTGGTGTGGTTTATTTTATTTTTTTTTTTTAGTCATTGCTTGTTTAACAGCAAAATACTTACTTTTCTGCAATTTTCTATCATCATGGGTATTAACACAATTATCACAGAAACTAAACAAAAGTGACACAAGTAAAATGTACAGTACATAAAGAAAACTATTTTCTTCAGACACATGTTGGATAGACACTTTGATCCTTTCTCCATAGAACCCTGGCCTTGCTGATCAGTATGTGTCCACAGTTCTGGCTCTGGAGCAGAATCAGACTCACATGTGCATGTTGGGAGTGTTGCTGGATTACTGTTCTGCCAGCAAAGATGTCACCACCATCCAAAAACACAAGGTTAGTTACTAGGGTGTCATGCAGGGAACCTTAATACTCATCATTTACTGTAGTTATTTTTTAGGAAAGTAGAAATACATTGCCTTGTCAGAGGGTTATAAATGCTTTCTGTCCTGCAGCATCTCTTCAGAACCACCCAGAACAAACTTTGGAGATCTGGCATTTGTCTGTCTGAGCATGTTAGCCTAAGGCATATTGTAACTTTGTGAAAAATGTGTAATCTAGTTTTTTGTTTCTGTTTACTTCAGACGGCCTTACTAGAACTGTACACGAAGACGGTTTTAATGAGCAAGACAAAACCCTATAAACATGTCCTTGTAAGTTTATAAATGTGTGACATCTACTATGAAGTGCTCGTGTTCAGCTTTTAAGAAAGTTCACTTTTATTAGAAATATTTTAGTGTTTATGATTCTTGCTTCTAGGATAAATGTGCCCCCCTTTTGCGTCAAGTTAGTCACCATGAATTCAAGGGCATCCTCCTTCCCACACTGCAAAAATCTATGCTCCGTAGTCCAGAAAATGTTATTGAGAGTAAGTATATCGCTCTTAAGAGTAGAAATGCACTGATTATTTATAGCCTACCTTTATTAGGTGGTCTTTGATTATGTAACAATATTAACAGTTTAAAAATATAAATATATAGTAAATGGTTTGCAATGAGCTCTGAGCCCTTTCTTCATGTGGGGGTTGTTCTCAGTAATTATTCTTTCAATTTGAACAGCAATATCCACTTTGCTGACCTCTGTAACACTTGACCTAAGCCAATATGCAATGGACATCGGTAGAGGCCTGGCTGGTAAGCTGATCTGGAATTCTATTAAACAGTTCACTGTACTTTATGTTTAATACAAGCTTGACCATTATGAGATCCTACTGAGTGTGTCATCAAAACTGAGATTGTTTAGTTGAACACAACTCTTTGCACTATTTATGAAATAATAGCCGGGTGTTGTGTTTCAGTGGTCTTGACTTATTGCAATCAGCAGTTACAAACAAGCATGGTACATTCAATCCTATTACTGAGTTTTGATCAATTTAAAATTACCAACTTGCATTTCTTCCTCACAAAGGAAGCAGTATAGTTTTGACATGGAGTAATGCGTAGCAGCATTCACAAACAATTGCGTTTTTAACTGCTAGTATCTCAGTCATCCTTTAATGATGGATTTTCATGCCATCAATATGTGTCTTATGATTTAAAGTACAGTAGTATTATTTCACTGCAGGGTCAGCACCAGAACAAGTTTAGCATGGAGGCGTTATGTTGTAGCCAGTGCATGATTACAACACAAACAAAACCCATAGTATTTTTGATTTACCGCAGATATGCCCGAGGGTGTATATGCCACAATCTAGCGCAAACAAAAGGTCACTCCACATGATGCAGCGCTGAAGGTTTGCACAGCTGCTGTTCACCAAGCCCAATGACAGGCAGATGTTATGCCTGTTAAGCAACGTACAAGGTGGCACCTATAAGCACATGGGCTCATGCAAACTGAAAACTTAACAAACCGTTCAATATATTCGGTGTAGACCTTGCTTCACGGTTGTTTTATGATGTTTAAAATCTTTTTTTGTTAAAAAAAAAAAAAAAAAAAGTATATATTTTTATGGATTTGCTCCCCATCCCCATTAATTGACTTTTTTAGTACATTTTCTAACTTGCCTACAAAATCACATAACAAATATCCTCAATTACACAATTTGTTTTGCTAGCAGGTCTCTGGTTACAGAGTTGAAACTGATGGAAGAAGGTTAAGAACTTTATAAGTTGGGATCTCAGTCATAAATATTTTCATAATAATATGTCTTAAGTGTACTTGAGTTTTGCTTTCTCTTAGTTTCACCTTTGTGGTAGGTTGATGTACACTTTTGCTTGGAAAGAAGGTAATATAAACCAAACTAAAGTGTTTTAATTCAGCATAGTACAAAAGTTAAATAGAGTAGCATAAATTGTTTTTACTTGTTAATCAAATTTATTTAGCTTTTGGAATACTATGATCAGTGTGTCCAAATATAAGGCAAATGATTTCAGAAATTTGGAAGATGTATCTTCTTGTTATAGGCCAGCTGAAAGCTAACAACTCTCAGTTGGTTGAAGAGGCTGTGCAGGCTCTGAAGAACCTTGCACAACAGTGCAGCGACCCAGTTGCTGTGGAATCTGTAGTCCGTCACCTTTTTGCAATCCTAGGAGGTAAGAAAGTGTGCTGTCTTGATTTCTGCTGTGGATGAGTAGTCATTTTGCTCTATACTGTATGTAAATTTTTTTCGTGTCCTTTTTCCTCCCATTTAGGCTCAGAAGGGAAGCTGACAGTCACTGCCCAGAAGATGAGTGTTCTATCAGGTATTCTCGTTTAGTGACTCATGTCATCTATTTGTTTATGATAATCAATTTATCTCTGAGGTTAATGTGATTTGCTTGAATTGAAAGTCTTTTTGTTAAGACTTTGGTTACACAACTTGCTAACCCTTAACTTCTAAATTCAATCTTTGTGCCTCATATAAAAAAGAGTACAGTGTAATTATTTCATGCATTTCTGACCAACTTGGAACATGTTGCCTCCTTCTAGCTCCATGTGCATGTATCTATCCCAAAAATGCTTTGACAAATGTAATTAAAATGTGGTGATGCTACACAAAGAAGAAAAATGACAGATAATTTTTTTTATTTTTTCCTCAAGTTTATTTATTAATGTTTATTAATATTATAACTTTGATGTTTCTTGCTGCTCTGAGAGTGTGCTCTATGTGGGTGCTACCTATAACCAAAGCACTGGGATGACCACAGATGGGTTTCTGTCCTGGACAGGAAAAAAATACTATTTTCACATTATGAAATGGAAAAAGAAAGTGCAACAAACTTAATGAAGATGCAAATGCTGTTTTTAGCTGTTGACTACCTGCACTCATAGATGCATACTTGCTCTCATGTTTGTTATCTGTTCTGCTCCGTAGACCTCCTGGCATAAAGTTATCAAGTGCTGTAAAGCACTCTTTCATATGAACGATGGGGTTTTGTGGGGACATTGTGGTTAATAAAGTGCTTGGATTCACCAGTACATAAACAGTAATTCTGGGAGGGTGGGGTGTTGGTTGTTGAGCATCGCTAAGCACCATCATATAAACAATATTGGGGTTGGGATGGGGGGTTAACTTGTGGAGTTTTGTGAGTACCGTGTACATTATCAAAGTCGAGATAATAGCTGCGATGCTATTCAGAATGCTGCATTGAGGGGGGGATTGAGCGGAGCAGTGCGACAATAGCTGCAAGGTAGTTCAAAAGTGCTTCGATGCACCTAGTCAAAAGGTATGCAGCTGCAGCTTGTAAGGAACATAGCTGATTACCCGTTTCAACTCAGAACAATACACTTTGTTGTAAAATTGTCTTTTTTGCAAAGACCAAGAAATGCAGGAACTGGTCTAATGCAGGAATGTTTTACTCATGGATAATTGTGCATGTTGAAGAGTTGGCAGCTCCAGTGAGTTCTTCATTGTTTGACTGATGCCTTTATCCAAGGTGACTTACAAAGTTTGAAACACTAAGTTACATTTCTTTTGTTTTTACAATAAGAGCACAGGCAGATGAAATGACTTGCCCGTGGTCACATGGTGTCAGTAGCAGATTTCGAACCCACAACCTCAGGATTTGAAATCCAAAGACTTAACCACTACAACATACTGCCTGCCAATAATATTAGCCCTTGGTTGTAAAGAAATGGAAAAAAAAAAACAGATATTGTATACATAAAAGCACGTACCTGATTAACGGACAGTACTATAAATGGCGCCCGTTATCTTACAAAGATTCCCAGGTGAAGCCGGGTAAAACAGCTAGTCAAGTATAAATGTAGACCCTATCTTAATCTCTGGATTGTTCCATTTTCAGAGTAATTCATAAAGTAACCTGAAAATCTGCCTCCTTTCGATCCCTATAGGAATCCGGAGCCTAAGCTACCATACAGTTTTAGTTCCCTCCAGTCAGATTCTCAGTGCCACTGTGGTTGAACTCTTCATCCCATTTCTTCAGCAGGAAGGTAAGAAGGATTTTGTGTTTTATTAGATTGCAGGTTGTGCTTGACTTGAAAATACTTTTGGAAATAATGAAGCTGTCTACATGTCTACACATGCTAAACACAACCTGCATTCTAGGTCAAAACTGGGCATCTTTTACTACTCTGCTTGCAAAGGGCCTAGCCATGTAATATATGAAAAATGCCTGAAGTGTACCGACTGCTAAATATTAGTTAGAATCTGATTATATTATTACATAGTCATACACCATTTACTAATGTGTTCTAGTTTTTGTAGTAGCCATTTTGATAAATAACAAGTGCAATAGTGAGTGGCATGAAGGCACATGGATGCTACTTCACAGCCCTGGGTTATAATTTTGGGCCTGGGCACTGTCTTTGTAGACTTTCAATACTTTCATTATGTCCGTGTGTGTTTTCTTTCAACATCCTGAAGTTGTGCACATCAGATTTTTTGGTAATTTAAATTGGATGGGTGTCAATTTACTATCATGAACTTGAGCCCTGTCCAACTTCAGCGTTAGCTACCACCTTGTACTCAAAGGTATTTTCCCAGTGACACTAAGCCAGTGTACTAAAATCTTGACTATGGTACCTTTATTAGCTTTCGTACCACAGTACCGTTACTGAAATGGAAGTGAAGCAAATGACGGATAAACACCCATCTCTCACAACCAGCACATTTACAGCTGCTTAGTCTTCTCAAGCCTGCAAACACACACGGCTCCATGTTCTGCTGCACTCCCCAAATCATTAAGAGGAGCTGGCCCAACTTGGTATCTTCAGTTCATTTATATAAATATATATGTTCAGATAGCAGAGTGGTTTGAGGGTGGCGAGTCTCCCTTGGTGATCAATGTTACATAAAATATGTATATTATATCGAAGAATTGTATAAATGGCTGAATGCAAGGTGCCTGAAAATGACCATTTACTTCTGCTACTGAAATTAATGAAATGCTAGTACCATGCCATTTTAAAAATTGAGTTTTTTGGTACTTTTTCACAACTTTTACACTGTGCAACCCTTCCATCAACTGTGTGACCTAGTTAGAAAATAGATATATAGACAAATTTGATACTTTTATCAATTGTTGCATTTATTATTTTTATTTATTTAGTGTATGCCATCATCCAAGGTGACTTACAAAATTTGAAACACAGTTGGTTACATTTGTTTTTCCAATTGGAGTACACACGAGTGAAGTGGCTTGCTCATGGTCACACACTGTCAATAGCAGGATTTGAACCCATAAACTCAGGGTTTGAAATTCAAAGCCTTAAACACTGCCTGTCATCTTTTTCAAGAATATTTGATCTTTTATTAAACTAAAATTAAATTGTCATTTTGAAGTAGAATAGTTAAAGACCCAGAATTTGAGTAAGTGGGTCAGACACAATTGTTATAGCTTCTGAGAACATAATGCTAAGACTTTATTTCGTGAACTTTCAGAGTGATGCATAACATAATTTTGAAAGTAAAATCTCCTAAATATAAGTGCTCAGAGTATATTCAATTTAGAAATGCCTTGATATGTGCTTAGTAGAGCAAATGAGATGCACACCATTTTGGAAATGTAAAAAAAATGTTTTTGTCCTAGTTCACGAGGGTACACTTGTCCATGCAGTCTCTGTTCTCACACTCTGGAGTAGAAAGTTCAATACAGAGGTTCCCAAATCCCTTATGGAGTGGTTCAAAAAAGCATTTGCTCTGAAGACCTCCTCTTCACCTGTACGGCACTCTTATCTGCTGTGCATGCTGGCTGCCTTCAAAGGTGAGTTACTTTGTAACATACTGTTCATATCTGCATATCCTTTTGCAGAGCCCCTAGGGTTCAGTAGGCCATTTTTTTCTAGCTATTACAACTTCAGCTTTTCAAATTATGTATTGGCAGGTGTCCTTTGGTTAAATACATTTTTTTTGCAGTACTTGTTTGACAGATGGTCCATGTTACAAGTCTTCTTAGAAATAAATTTTTATATAATTAAACAAATTTATTTGCCAATTAGTTGAGCAGTATTTAAAACAAATTGCGGCTTCAAAACTATCCTCTGTATCTAGGTTGAATTATTAAAGTGTTTATGGAAATGGAGAGGATACAGGGGTCATTTTAATGACCAGTTACATTTCATCACCTGCAAGTGTACCAACTCCTCCTAATCATTACTTTTTGGATATACATTTTAACAAAACCGGTTTAAAATAAGTAATTTTATTCCAGAAAATCTGCTGTATGCTTGTATATAGTGAACAGCAATATTGATTTTAATACTGGATTAATCTCCAAAAATCGCTTTAATATCATCACCACGTCTCTGTGTAGTAAACCTTGAGTGGTCCACTTCTAGAATCTTAATAACTGGATAACCCATACCTTAAATTTGTCATGTTTAGTGTTCTGGCACCTTTTAGTTTAGATGGAAAAAAAATAACTAAATAATGAGAACTTTGAATAATGCAGAATTTGTTCTATTTTCATTCTTTTCCCCTTTTCTTAGGGGACACTTTACTACAGGCCAAGGATCTGCTTCAAATCTTACTCCAGGCTGTGGAGAAGGCCTCTTCTCAAAGCACACAGGTTCCGTTAATCGCTGAAGGAGTGGCTGCAGCTGTTCTGGTCTGCAAACTGTGTATAGTGGATTCATTGATTGGTAATGCTGGGTTGCATGTAAACCCCTAAACAGATGTGAAATTTGAGCCAGGCATGTATAGTCAAAGCATGAATTCATTGATTAGGTATAGTCAAAAGACCAGAATCAACATGACTCTTAGTGGAGTTCAAGTGTAATTAGTTGTATTACTACCTGTGCTACATTTAGTGCATCAGTAGAAGTAATGTTTTTCATTAGAAATGTTGCAAAGGATATGTAAATCCTTGTAAAAGGATTATCTTAATGAATGCCAGAGAGCAACAATATGTTTTGGCTTCCAACAGTACCATGGTATAGGAGTTCTTTCTTTGATTCTGACCTGATCCTGTTATTCTTTGTAGAGTCAAAGCTGTCTGGTTTCTGGCAGCTAATTTTGGACGAGAAAAAGCAAGTTTTCACTTCTGAGAAGTTCCTGTCTGTTGCTTCAGAAGAAGGTGAATGATTTATAAAGGAAGGAAATGCTGCAAATCTGTTTGCAATTCAATTTCTATTATAAGCATCCTATTATTTTGTAATATGTGTTCACTGAAAAAAGCACTATAGGGTTTTAAAATTTGTATTTTGAAAATGTATCACAAATTTCAGTTATCCCATTAAAATATGCATATTATGTCCGTCATTACCATTTTTAGGTCTTGGTATGAGCGGTCATATATTGCCCTACAAGCAATCATTTTTAGACCTTCAAACCTGATTGGTGTGGGTGAAGGGATTGAGCAACATTTTTGGAAAAAGTTCCAGGTTTCTTGCCTAATAAAAATTCCCTGTTCATCCTCCCTCTTCTCCTGTTCTAACTTAACCCCTGTATTTGCCAGGAAGAGATTCTGACAAATTACTGTATATAGTAATGGCACTGCAAGAAAAAACCCAAATTAATGTGTCATTAAATGTTTAGATTTGTCTGCACATTTTGAGAGGAAGAAAGTATTCTTTAGGTACATTTTTAACATAACTGAAATTCTGCATCTCTTGATGGTTGAAATTCTTAGAAATGCCTTTTTTGAGTTTCTGATATTAAGAATTTAAAAACAATGAAACATGCACATTTCCTATCAAACACTTGTCTGCATGGAGTTTTCTGTAATACTCGAAACAAGCAGTTTTTTCTTTTTTTCTCTCTTTTTTTTTTAATATAGTATGATTTTTTCTTTTTTTCCTGTAGCACTGTGTTCCCTCCTACTGCTGGTTGAACGACTCCTACTAGACCACCAACACAGATTCCCTGAGAATAAGGCACAGTAAGCTGAATTTGACTGTTTGACTGAGGTTTTCTCCTCAGCTATAACTGTAAATAGTATTTTTTTTTTTTTTTAACATTCCATACATGTCGGAAAGTGATTGATCACAACATTTACACTGTATTAGTTCAATATTAATTTGTAATTAAAATGAACATGCATAACCTTTTACATTTGATTTGTCATTGCTTGAGATTCAGTAATGTTTGCAGCTTGTTAGCTGCATGATGTTCTGGAGAGGCCCAGGTTACATGCACTTTAAATCCACTTTTGACTGTGAGTCGCCGTGTAAGTGTGAAATACGGTAGCTACAGCGGCCTATTTTACAAGTGTTATCATGAAGACATGCAGGCACTCCACCAGCTAGTCATTGTGCACATGATAGTAATTAGATTTCTCAGTAACATTATCCGTGGATTGTCAGGCTAAAAATTTAAATTCCTGTGTGTGTGAGGTAAGTAGTGAGTGTGACATTACTGGCTGTAGCTAGCTGGATTTTAGCTGCCAAAAAAGCCTTTGTGTTAGACTCTGTTTATTATTCTACTGCCGTAGTAATCAAATGAGTGATATCCTTGGTGATTTTGTATGAGAGCTGGTCTTTATAGTTTTTCTTTGCTAGTGCAACCTATAAGCTAAGCTATTATAGTCTGACCCTCACAGATATGCTGCCTTTGTTATTCTTGCATACTGTTGCATTGTTTCCAGTGGACATTTTCACTTAGGCTTAAACTCATTTTATATTCTAGCTTAAATTTGTCCATCACGTGCCTATGTAAATGGACAAAATATCTGTATCAAGTATTACAATGCAGCTTGACAGTTACAGTTCCCAGTTCATAATTAAATTATTTAATTTAAAAGTTTATCCTCTTTAGCTCCTTACTATAATGTAATCTTTTTGACTGCTTAACAACATCTTTAGCTCAGTTTGCTGTAACAGAAATGAGTTGGGCCCCTTTTTAAGGCAGTTTATTCAGCATGAGGCCATTGGGTTCTTTGCTTCCACACCCCAAGTGATTTATCCATAAATTTGGACAGTAATTTGAGAGTACACTGCTGAATTTTTATGATACAGAATTAGGATAATGCTCAACATGTACCTATTGCCAGTTTTACTGTAATCTGAGAGCCTTAATTTTGTTTGAGGCAAACATTTGAGTTTACCATGTGAGGAAAGAGAAAGAACAGTGCAAGAAAATGCACTGTTTGACTACTGTAATGTTCTGACTTGTGTGTGTTTGCAGAATGTACCATCATGCCTTGGTTACTATCCTATTATCCAAATCTTGGAATGTTCGAAAACAAGCTCAGCAGACCACCAAGAAGTTACTTGGTGCTTTGGGTGGGATTAGATTGGCTTATGGAATGCTGGAGGAGCTCGAAATTTTTCTGTCCTCTCATAAGGTGTGTTTATTTCTTGCTTAAACTCATCTCAGTTGAAGTGTAATAATTAAATGTCCTAGAACAGTGTTTGCCTTTTGATTTCCACCTCTTAATAATGAGATTTGCTTTATGAATTTATCTGTCTAATTCTGATCATAGTTGGTCCTAAGTGTGGTGTTAACTATTACTTTCAATTTCTGAAAAGGTGATGTCCTTGGATTCGCTTGTTACGGAGTCAGGAGATGCGTCAGATCTTGCTAAGACTTATATTCCTCCTCGAATTTTGCTGGAAACTCTGTGTGTGATCACCAGTGTTCCAGGGCTAGAGGCTGATCCCATTGAGGCAGAAAATTTGGCCAGAGAGATCCTCCTCCTAGCACACCACCCTTCCATAGGTAACAGACATCGTGTTTACAGATTCTGTGTGATTGATTCATTTTAGTTTTTGATGTTGTAAAGCAAATTATATACTCTTAAGAATCATAATCCCAACCCTGTATTAAATAATGCTCTAAATCTTTTCAGCGGCAGCACAAAAAGACTTATGGCCAGCCATCTTATCCCGTATGAAGATTGATGCAAAAGAATTCATCAACAAGAATTTAGATACTCTTTTACCCATCGTTACAGCCAAATCTTCTGTTTCCCCAGTAAGAGGTTTCTATTTTTCCTGTTAAGCAGTAAATCTCATTTTTGTTTCCTAGTTGCCAATAAATCTAGTTGTGGTGGTGGTGATTTTTTTTTTTTTTTTTTAAATATAGGCCTCCATGAATGCTGTGGTCTGCTTGTCAGCCCTCTCACCACTCAAGGTGCTGCCTCAGCTCTTTGGTGTTATCACTTCTACTCTGAACAAACAAGATTTGCTCCAGGTTACACGGGAGGAGTATGCCATTATGCAGATGCCAGAAGGGGAGCTGTATGATAAATCTATTATTCAGAAGTTAGTGTTTTTTTTTTTTTTTTAAACTTTGCATTAACATTAAGCTAAGTGCACAATGACTAAGATACATTAAATTCACAGTTCGTTTCAGTTTCATTTATGACTTTTTTTTGTTTGGGTTCACTTCTGCACCATCTAACTCTGGGAACTGCACTTTTTATCTTATTAACACCTAAGTTGTCTAGCCGTAGCTTGCCACTTTTTTTTTTAAAAACGATTGTCCTCATTCTGTTTAGTATCCTTAACAAAATGTATGCTATGAGTAAAAATTAAATCTATGCAACACTTGAGAAATTAAAGGTAATGTCCATCCATTATCCAACCCGCTATATCCTAACTACAGGTCACGGGGCTGTGCTGGAGCCAATCCCAGGCAACACAGGGCGCAAGGCAGGAAACAAACCCTGGGCAGGGCGCCAGCCCACCGCGGGGGGCACGCACACACACACACACACACTAGGGACAATTTAGTATCGCCAATGCACCTAACCTGCATGTCTTTGGACTGTGGGAGGAAACCGGAGTACCCAGAGGAAACTCACGCAGACATGGAGAGAACATGCAAACTCCACACAGGGAGGCCCGGAAAGTGAACCCGGGTCTCCTAACTGCGAGGCAGCAGCGCTACCCACTGTGCCACCGTGCCACCCTAAAGGTAATGTAACAATCAAAATATCATTAGCAGTGTGAAAATTTCATACATTGTAGAGTACATAAAGTGGATGGTTGTTGGCCCTTGTTGCAACAAACAAGCACAATAAATGGAGAATAAATGACAAAAAATCACTGCAGTAGTCCAGCTAGCACTCTGCCAGATAATAACAAAGATTAAATAATCATGCAAGCTAAATGTACGTATTATAGGTATTTTGGCATTTTACCTTCTTTTACTGGTATTGTCCTCCATTGCATTAAAGCATCTACTTTGTGTGTTGTTTTATTTTTGCTGTCAGTACCCTTGGTTTGTGGTGTCAAATTTGGTGCAGCCTTGAAAAAGTTAGGAGCTTTCACATTTATAGTTGGACAAGGTTACAGTTGCCTAAGGGTGGCCTAAGCTGCATCTTGGAAAGGGGTCTATAGTGCTGCCCTCTGACTGTGACTGTAGAAGAAGCCTGTTATACTCTGTCATATTCTGCACCTTGTTCATGTGAGTTAGTGGGCAGATGTTCGTAGAATACCTTGTGGAGGGAGACTAAATTATTTCTTCCAATTGACAGCACTTTGTGTGAAGCAGGCAGGATTTGCAGGTCTACTGTGCTTTCATTAATATTCTGAAGAAGTATTGGAAAATACTCATCTTCTGCATTTTCCTAGCAGCCAGAGGCTCTGTTTTGTTTGTTTAGGTCCCTTTGTTGCTAATAACTAATAAGGGAAAGTGCTCCCCATCAACTCTCAATAGCTAAGCACAAGTGTAATTCTCATTTGCAGTGCTCAGCAAGAATGCGCAAAGAAAGGAAATCTTAAACGTGAGAACAAAGCGTATTCCTTCAAAGAGCAGATTATTGAGCTAGAATTGAAAGAGGTAAGCAAAGTATTAATTTTATTGATTCCCCCCCCCATAAATTTAACTTACTTAGTATGCTAGGGGAGATACAGCATCATTGTTTTCTAATTTATGCTCTTCTGTTTTAGGAGATTAAAAAGAAAAAGGGAATCAAGGAGGAGGTGCAGTTGACCATTAAACAAAAAGAGATGATTCGTTTGCAGCTAGAAAGAGAGTCTGCCATTAGGAAGAACCTTCAAGAGGTATAAGACGTAAAGTTGAATGGTCGTATTATAAATTTTTTTTTTTTCCCTCCTCCTGTTGAAGACATTAGTACAGCGCATACATTTAACTAGTCTCTACCTAGATTTGTTTCCATTTTATCCACATGCTGCTTTACATTGGTTGCCCATATTTACATCTTTGCTTGCTTGTGTTCACTCCTCAGATGGACCTGGAACTACAGTCGGTGCTATCTCTTTTAGGTGCTGTAGTCAAGAAAAAACTCCCTGGAGTGTCTCATCAGATCCCATTAGTTCTTCGTTCTTTTCTGCCACTCTTTCAATCTCCACTTGCAGCTCCAAGAATTAAAAACCACTACCTCTCTTTGATAGACTGTGTCTTTCAACCCCAGCAGAGAAATTTAGGTTAGTTTTACAAACTTAAGGGATCTTTTGATGTTTGTTTTTCTGAATACTTTTTGCAAAATTTTTTGATTCAAGACAGAACAGTGGTCTTGGCCTGTCTTCCAGATGCTTAGCAAGTAAAGGTACTTGACAAGAATAATGAAGATAGAAAGATAGAAGTAACATCTCCTCTAACCACGATTGTTCAGTTGTTTTTCTCCAAATTACGTACTTCTTTATAATCATTTTTGGTGTTTGTTCATTTCTTTAAGGTTTGTTGGTTGGCCATGTAACCCTACGTTTAATGAAGCCAGAGTGTGATTTAGATGAAAGATGGTGTGAAGAGGATCTTGGCAAAGCCACAGTCAGAGCAGTGAACCTGCTGCATAGTCAGACAGTTGTACACAGAGATGTGAAGGGGACTTCTGGTGAGTAATTTGTTTTTCTTTTCCTCTGAGTTTGTTTTGCTCAGAAAATGTATCTTGTCCTCTGCTATTCTTGCTGTCATATCTTGTGTCCTTACTCATTGCTAAAACTGTGCTGTTCCTGCTTGCAGGGTGTCACTATCTCAGTGCTATAGGCTTTTCTATACCATGGTTAAGGTTCTAGCTGTGAATGAACTGTTTCTTTTTACAGTACTGTCTTTTGTTGTGTACCTGCCTTATTCCTCAAGTCCATCATGTGACTTGGGTTACATTTGTAACACGTTCACATGCTTCTGTTGAGCCTGTGGTCTTAAGCTTACTCTCTTGGTGGCCACAGATTTTGAAAGTTTTTATCCCGGATTCAGAACCCTTAATTGTTTTATTCTTGACCAGTAGGTAAACAATAATGAGATGCAAAGTGCTGGCACAAACATTCTGATAGTTTTTCTCTTGTTGCATTTAGTTTATAAGTGTGTGTGTGTGTGTGTGTATGTGTGCGAAATAAAAAAAAATATATTAATATCCTGCTGTAAAACGTGTGACCCAATCAGGAAGAATCATAAATCAGAATAAAATTCTATACCAACACATCCTAATTTTGCAAAACTTGACTTAAAATAATAAAGTTCTAGTGTTCCAATGAATTCCCTTCTTTTCCTCTTGAATCAACTACAGATGCCTCCCCACTTGCGGGGCCAGCCTTTGCCTTCTGTTTCCCATTCCTCAAAATCATCCTTACTGAGACTATAAATAAAGATGAGGAAGAGGAAGCCCTTTTGGTGAAAGCCCTTCAAGTCATCAGCCAGCATGCACAGCTGCGATCCTGCACAACTCTTCAAGATCAGCTCATTGATGAGGTGAGTCATTTGAAAATTTCTGCTCATTGAGTGGGCCAATTAAAAGGGTCTCAGCAGAATGGCTAGTGATACTTCATTTTGTAGCAAATGTTGGTGGTTCAGAGTTGATTTGTCTATAAAAGATATGCTAATATTTTCAGTATTATTGGGTTACTTTTTGCTTTACAATGCATACATTACAAATTAGTGAGACAGTGCTATTCAAATCAGATAACTCCTTTCATGCCTATTTAGAGAGTAAAAAAATTTTGAAAAATTTGGAGATTAATTTTAATATTAAATTTGGTAAATTCACTGAAATTTCTGTGAATCAATTAGATACCCTGCCACCAGTGTTGTTTTTCAAGTGAGAATTGAGGGTATTGAATTCCCCTTTTTAGGTTACTGGGTTTTTTTTTTGTTTTGTTTTTTTAATTTATTTACTATTTACTAGATTTGTTGTAGCTAACATGAACACCCTGGCAACCTTTAAGCATTACCTGCATTAGGTGTTGTGGCAATTGTTAAGAAATGACATTAATGAATCTGGTAGTGGCCTAATCTATAAAATATCTGGTATTCATTTTATTTTGGCATTTTCTCTATTCTAACTTGCTTTTCCTCCTTCTCTTTGTATCTCTTTCTTTCTAGAATGGTCCAGAATTACTTCCCAGGGTTGAAATGTTGCTGCTTCTGACACGTGTCATTGGTACAGGAAGTCCTTGTTTACAGGTACCAGATGGTGAAAAGTTTGATATGAAGTGGCCTTGTTTAGCAGATTCAGCCAGACATTTTAAAGGAAAACTGTGTGCTCACTGCATAATGCTTGCCTTTACTATTAACAGAAATCAAAAAGGTTTACCTCTTTTGTTTTTTCAAGCTTCATTATCTGTCTTTGTGGCTGTGTTTTTTAGGTTCTGGCTTCCAATTCACTGACTTCACTATGTGCTAGCAGTAGTGGAGATGAAGGCTGTGCCTATGCAGAACAAGAGGAAATAGATGTACTGTTGCAAGCTCTGCAGTCTCCTTGTTTTTCTGTTCGGGATGCCGCCCTGCGAGTGAGTACCAGTCACTATTAGAAGTGCAGTGTACTGAATCATGCAATTCAGAATTTCAGGAAAGTTTATTAGAAATCATCCTGCTAAATGATCAGTTTATAATCTGATTCCTACATTTTAATAAGTAAATAAGTTTTAGAATGTCTCAACAGCAAGGGACACAAGTCAATTGTCATGTTAGGCAGTGTCACCAGTTGTAGGGTACGCTCATGTACACAATAGGTTTTAAAACCCATTTGGGGCTACTGTCTTAAGTTACTGAATAGTGCTCCAAAATGAAGCATGGTGAAACTGAATAAATGCTTTGGCTTTGCATACCATAATTCAAAACAATATCTGTTTCTTTTAAACCCCTATTTCCCAGGGTCTGCTGGAGATGGTGATGGTCTTGCCTACCACAGACACAGATGAGAAACATGGTTTGGACTTGCTGCGAAGAATCTGGGTAGCCCGATTTGATGTGGAAGAGGAGGGCCGCTTGCTGGCAGAGAAGTGAGAGTCTTGGGTTAAAGGGGTAGTGAAGTGGGAATATTCTTCAGGCTTAATCTCAAATATGCATGAGGGAAGAAAATTGGTTAAGTCTTGCAGAGCAAGGGTTAATATGCCTTATATTTAAATGCTTTTTTTTTTTTTTTTGTAATTTTTAACTCTGTTTTTATAAAGATAAAAATGTGCTCCTTTATAAGAACATAGATTGTGGGCATTTGTAGCCCTCGTTTTCATTTTATTTATTTACTTATATATTTATTTATTTATTTTTGGCCATTTGTAACCCTTGTTTTCAATTTATTTATTTTTTCTCCTAGGCTTTGGGAGGCAGTTGGTTTAGAACTGCAGGCCAGTCTGTGCTCACTGCTCATTGAGGATGTGATTCATTATGAAGAGGCTGTCCGGCAAGCAGGAGCTGAGGCTTTGTCTAACGCTGTGGCCCAGTACAGACATCAGGCTTCTGATGTCATGATGAAGCTGATGGAACTTTATCAAGAGAAACTTTATGTGGGTTTCCCCTTGCTCTGTACTTCACATTCAGAACAGTCTTGTTTTTTTCTTTTATTTTAGTGCTTATTAAATCCTGTCTGTTTGGGGTTAACATAGTTTAATTCAGATAAAAAAAGTAGTATTTCCTCTTTAAACGTCTTCCATCAAAGTGGGCCATTGTAGAAATATTGACGAAATGTATTATTTACTAAGAGTGGACATAGGTTTTATTTAGAAGAACCTTTTTTTTTTTTTTTTTGATTGTTTTGTCTTCACTTGTAGGCTTCTGGAATAGAACTTCCTGTTAGTAACTGACAAGGAGAATAGGAAATGCTAGGGTTAATCATGCATATTTTAATCAAAGGAAATGTGGAACAGTAAGCCAATTTATAGAATGCCTGACATCTTGGCCATTATATTTAATTCTGAAACAGAGACCTCCACCTAAGTTAGATGCCCTGGGGCGCACGATTTCCGAAATGCCTCCAGACCAGTGGGAAGCCAGGTAAGTGTTATAGTTTAGGTAGCTTGATGCAGAATTATTTATTGTATATTATGCTGTTCTTAATGTTATATCTCTGTTACAGATGTGGAATCGCTTTAGCGTTGAATAAGCTTTCCCAGTATCTGGACTGCTCCAGAGTTACACCATTGTTCCAGTTCTTTGTCCCCGAAGCACTTCATGACCGCAATGCTGAAGTCCGAAAGTGTATGTTGGGAGCTGCACTCTCTGCCCTTAACACCCATGGAAAGGTATGGTTTCATATGTTTAAAAAAAAAAAAAAACAAAACAAAAAAAAAACAGCCCATAGTTCTCTTTTCCTTATGTATTTCTGCCTGTTTTTAATGGCGTTTCTGTCCTCTGCACAGGACAATGTTAACTCTTTATTGCCAGTCTTTGAAGAATTCCTCAAGAATGCCCCTCAGGATGCCAGCTATGATTCTGTCCGTCAAAGTGTTGTTATTCTGATGGGCTCCCTGGCAAAGCACCTTGACAAGAGTGACCCCAAAGTCAAACCCATTGTGGCCAAACTCATTACAGCTTTGTCCACACCCTCCCAGCAAGTAAGTGTAGTGTTCCAAGGTACTGTAGTTCATTAAAGCGGACGTTTGACATCTAAGGTCCTCCTGCATGTATTATTCTTGCCATCTCATGTGTTTCAATGGTACAACTAGTGAAGCTGCATTTCTTTAGACTTTTTCAAACTTAAGGTTTGGAAGCTCTGCTTTTATTTATTTATTTAAATTTTTTATGCATTGCTTTCCTGTAGGTTCAAGAGTCAGTGGCCAGCTGTCTTCCTCCTCTTGTACCTGCCATTAAAGAAGATGCAGGTGGGATGGTTCAGAAGCTGCTGCAGCTGCTTCTTGAGTCAGACAAATATGCAGAACGGAAAGGAGCAGCTTATGGGCTTGCTGGCCTGGTGAAGGGGCTTGGGATACTTTCCCTTAAACAGCAGGAAATTATGACAACTTTGACAGATGCTATTCAAGACAAAAAGAACTTTCGACGTAGAGAAGGTGATTGTTTGCTTTTATGTTTGTTGTTGTATGTCTGTGATTATTTTGGGTTAGTGCATTATTTCGTATGTGTTAGGCTTGTTTCTCATCTCAGTCTTTACCCTTTCCCTTTATGTATGTTGGTTTTCTTCAGAATGTCAGTTCTTGGCATGAGAAATATGTAATTTCCCGGTGACCTCATCCCATTACACCTAATTCTTTTGGGTTTCACAGGATCACTGTTTGCCTTTGAGATGCTCTGCAACATGCTGGGAAAGCTCTTTGAACCCTATGTGGTGCATGTGCTGCCTCATCTGCTCCTGTGCTTCGGAGATGGCAACCAGTACGTCCGTGAGGTTGGTCTTTTCCCTCTCACTGCCTATGTATGCCTGCTTTTTTTGTATGTTAGAATTAGGTGTCTTGTGTAGATAGGTCTGCTAGGGCAATGCTCATTTGATAACTGGATTTGATTTGGTCTTGCGAATGACAAGGTGTGTTTACTTTTACCCATGACATTGTTTTTTTTAGCGTGCCACTTTACATTGTATTGGTATATACCGCTGTATAATGAGTTTTTGTCACAAGGCATATTCTAAACCACTTTCTAGAGTGCCTGTGCAAGTTTTTAATATCCCTCTTTGATGTTCTAAATACTTGAATTATTAAATAAAAAATTTAAATTCAAAGTAATAATCTTTTTTCCTAAAAGTACATGAATAGTTTCAAAATTTGGGACTTGCTTTAGTGTCAGTCCTTTGCTGTTTCCATCTCCCTGATTTTTTTTTTTTTGTTTTGTTTTTTGTTTGACTTATTCATTTCTTTCTGTGTCTTTTTCCTTAATCAGTTTCTATTATGCTGTATTTATGACATCTAGGGAACTGCATGCAACTTCCATAAAGTGGGTTAACTATAACCCATTTTTCCACATTTTATGGTAGAACAGGCCACATTATCATACTGCATGATAACACACTTTGGGCATTAACCCTGAACCTGGACTAATTCATGAAAGTTCTAAAAGCTCAACCACATCTAACACCAGCTTTGTTAGGACTAGAGCAAAGAGCATAGCACCAGCCAGAGCCAGGCCTGCCAGTATCCTTCAGAGTCATTTTAGTAGAAACTGATCAATAGAAGTCAACCCAGGCAGGTAACTTGTATTCCCTGAGATAGTCCATACAAACATATTGCCATGCCAGACTTTGCCATCTGATCTGCATTTAATATATAATTTCTCCTTATTCCTTTTTTCGTTAATTCATTGTTTTTGGAAGGTCTGTGGTAAAACTTGACAGTAATTTAACCTCTCTCCTTTTTAACAGACTCTGCTGTTTAAAGTTAGTAGTTGATGATTGTCGATGGATTTTAAAGAGCTTTTAAAAAATGGGCGAGTGTAACTGATGCATGTTTTATTTTTTCCAATTGCCTAACTTTAAGTTTACCATAATTGGGAATTACTAAAATGAACCAGGGCACACATCTCCTGGGTGATTTTTTTTTTTTTTTTAAAGAGTATCTCATTTGTGTAGGCCTTTGCCAACTCTGTACATACAGTTCATTGAGCGAGTATTTTTGAATGAAATTCATTCTGCTGTAACTCGGGGGCCTTAATTAATTATAACCACAGGCTGCAGACGATTGTGCTAAAGCAGTGATGAGAAACTTGAGTGCCCATGGGGTGAAACTGGTTCTCCCGTCCCTTCTTGTTGCTCTTGAGGAGGAATCATGGAGGACCAAAGCAGGTAAATAATTACATTTTGCAAAATGTATAAGAAGATAGTAGAATTGAATGCTTTAATCCTTAAGCTCCTGTGGAGTTTATTGGATTTAATCTTTAAAGCTTCCAAATGTCATTTCTTCATATGTTGTTCTTCTCTGTGTCTCTGTTTAAGGATCTGTTGAGCTTCTTGGTGCCATGGCATACTGTGCACCCAAGCAGTTGTCCTCTTGTCTCCCAAATATTGTGCCAAAGCTAACTGAGGTGCTGACAGATTCTCATGTCAAGGTGCAGAAGGCTGGACAACAGGCTTTGCGACAGATTGGGTCTGTCATTCGCAATCCAGAAATTCTTGGTGAGCAAGTTGGCACTTTAGGGCTTCATTATTAAGTGTTAAATTGAGGAAATGACTGGGTTATTTTTTTGGTGTTTTTTTTCCCCAGCTATCACGCCAATCTTGTTAGATGCTTTGACTGAACCCTCCAGGAAAACCCATAAGTGCCTGCAGACACTGCTGGACACAAAGTTTGTCCATTTTATTGATGCACCATCCCTAGCTCTCATCATGCCTATAGTCCAGAGAGCCTTTCAAGATCGCTCTACAGATACACGCAAGATGGCAGCTCAGATCATCGGTAACATGTACTCCCTCACTGACCAAAAGGTGTGTAGCTGATCGTAAAGTGATGAATTCCTTTGAGAATTTCATGTGATTTAGGTGGAGGCCTGAGCTATTTAGGAAATGGGCACAGTGTGCCTGACTTACACAGAAGTGAACTGAACTGTGCTTTTAGTAATGCAGCTCTAAAAAAAATTTTTTTATTATTTTTTTTTTCTTTCTCCTTTTGCTTTAGGATCTTTCTCCATATCTGCCAAGTGTGATTCCTGGGCTGAAATCTTCACTGCTGGATCCTGTACCTGAGGTGTGTGCTGCAGCATGTCCTTTTTACTTCCATTCAATTCTATTTATGAATGTCATAGTGCCTCACTATTAGGTACTTCCTTGTGTTTAAATTGCATGGTGATTTTCTGTTTTTTTACCTTTGAGAAGAACTTAAGTGCAGTGTTCCTGTAAAAAAAAAAAAAAAGACTCATGCCAAATGTATTTTATACACTTGGAGTAACTACGCCCAAAGTTTCAACGTATCCTGTCTCATGCTTTTTTGACAGGTGCGTACCGTGTCAGCCAAAGCTCTTGGTGCTATGGTGAAAGGAATGGGAGAATCCTGCTTTGAGGACCTTCTACCATGGCTCATGGAGACTCTGGCCTCAGAACAGAGTTCTGTTGACAGATCTGGTGCTGCTCAAGGTGAGTCAGGCCATCCTTAAACATAAATGGCATCATTTAAAATGACCTTTGGTATTTTATTTTTATTACCTTTAATTTTCTCTCACTCCTTTGTGATTTGAATTCCAGGTTTGGCTGAAGTCCTGGCTGGGCTTGGAGTGGAAAAACTTGACAAGCTGATGCCTGACATAGTTGCTACAGCCAGCAAAGTAGATATTGCTTCCCATGTGCGGGATGGCTACATCATGATGTTTATCTATTTACCTGTGACCTTTGGGGACAAGTTTACCCCATATGTAGGACCCATCATCCCCTGCATACTCAAGGTGGGTTCAGCTATGTTCTCATTAAGGCTAACTCGACAGTGAGCTGATGTTCCTGGTCATGCCAAGTTATCCCTGGGAGGCAAGTGCAGCTACTTTCTGATTAAGTCATAGTGCTGTCAACACAGAACAAGACAGAGCTTTTGATGATACTCTTTCCTTGTTTCATATTGGTGTCTTAAAATCATACATTGTGTAGCTCATTTAATACAGTGCATAGTTGTGGGAGTGGAGCCAGGGTCAACAAACCAATCAGGCTAAACCACACATCATTATTTTGGGTAAAGGGTATGTTCACTTAATGCACACTGTTCACATTGATATGTACGTGATCTATAGTTAGGTCCATAAATATTTGGACAGAGACACCATTTTTTCTAATTTTGGTTCTGTACATTACCACAATGAATGTTAAATGAAACAACTCAGATGCAGTTGAAGTGCATACTTTCAGCTTTAATTCAGTGGGGTGAACAAAACGATTACATAAAAATGTGAGGCAACTATAGCATTTTTTTAACACAATCCCTTCATTTCAGGGGCTCAAAAGTAATTGGACAAATTAAATAACTGGAAATAAAATGTTCATTTTTAATACTTAGTTGAAAACCCTTTGCTGGCAATGACAGCCTGAAGTCTTGAACTCATGGACATCACCAGATGCTGGGTTTCCTCCTTTTTAATGCTCTGCCAGGCCTTTACTGCAGTGGCTTTCAGTTGCTGTTTGTTTGTGGGCCTTTCTGTCTGAAGTTTAGTCTTTGCTTTAAGTTTAGTCTTTGCTTTAATAAACTCCTGGGTTGCTCTGGCTGTATGTTTTGGGTCATTGTCCATCTGTATCATGAAACGCCGTCCAATCACTTTGACTGCATTTAGCTGGATTTGAGCAGACAGTATGTCTCTGAACACCTCAGAATTCATTCGGCTGCTTCTGTCCTGTGTCACATCATCAATAAACACTAGTGTCCCAGTGCCACTGGTAGCCATGCACGCCTAAGCCATCACACTGCCTCCACCGTGTTTTACAGATGGTGTGGTATGCTTTGGATAATGAGTTGTTCCACGCCTTCTCCATACTTTTTTCTTGCCATCATTCTGGTAGAGGTTGATCTTGGTTTCATCTATCCAAAGAATGTTTTTCCAGAACTGTGCTGGCTTTTTTAGATGTTCTTTAGCAAAGTCCAATCTAGCCTTTCTATTCTTGAGGCTTATGAGTGGCTTGCACCTTGCAGTGCACCCTTTGTATTTACTTTAATGCAGTCTTCTCTTTATGGTAGACTTGGATATCGATACGCCTACCCCCTGGAGAGTGTTGTTCACTTGGTTGGCTGTTGTGAAGGGGTTTCTCTTCACCATGGAAATGATTCTATGATCATCCACCACTGTTGTCTTCCGTGGACGTCCAGGTCTTTTTGCGTTGCTGAGTTCACCAGTGCTTGCTTTCTTTCTCAGGATGTACCAAA
Source organism: Erpetoichthys calabaricus (assembly GCF_900747795.2). Taxonomy (NCBI): domain Eukaryota; kingdom Metazoa; phylum Chordata; class Cladistia; order Polypteriformes; family Polypteridae; genus Erpetoichthys; species Erpetoichthys calabaricus. The sequence goes on along the minus strand of NC_041411.2, from coordinate 18,432,134 downwards.
CTGTAGATTTTGCCACTCGTAATATTGTAGCAATTTCTTGGATGGGTTTTTTCTGTTTTCGCAGCTTAAGGATGGCTTCTTTCACCTGCATGGAGAGCTCTTTTGACCGCATGTTGTCTGTTCACAGCAAAATCTTCCACATGCAAGCACCACACCTCAAATCAACTCCAGGCCTTTTATCTGCTCAATTGATAATGACATAACGACAGACTTGCCCACACCTGCCCATGAAATAGCCTTTGAGTCAATTGTCCAATTACTTTTGAGCCCCTGAAATGAAGGGATTGTGTTAAAAAAATGCTTTAGTTGCCTCACATTTTTATGCAATCGTTTTGTTGCATAAAAACACTGAATTAAAGCTGAAAGTCTGCACTTCAACTGCATCTGAGTTGTTTCATTTAAAATTCATTGTGGTAATGTACAGAACCAAAATTAGAAAAAAGTTGTCTCTGTCCAAATATTTATGGACCTAACTGTATGTAGTGAGAGATTACATTATATTTAAGGAACTAATACACAGGTGCAAAAGTAATTTTTGCACAGATTTGCATGTTTTTTCATAGGACATGTTTTATGTTTAAATGTGTTTGCATTGATTTTTAGTTTTATGTTTAAATGTGTTTGCATTGATTTTTAGTATATCAGTGAATTTTTTTTTCCAAATTCCATACCACAAGATGATTTTAATTAGCTATCCTGGATTAATCAATCTGTTGCCCACTCTTACTAGATATCATAAGGGTGTGTTGTCTTTCATACAATACTTAAAATGAATGTTACACAACAGTCCCTTGGATTTAGAATGTTAGGATCATAGGACAACTGAATGTCCATGTATGTGGGCGGGTGTGTGTGTGTTACTATTGCACTCTTCAATCCTCCAAAACCCAATTCCACTGGAAATTATGTGCTAAATTCCTTGAATAGAAATTCTGGCTTATAATCAAACTCACTGTTATGGACAAATGTTGATTCCTTTACGACTTTGCATTATTGAACAACCAGTCTACATGTTATGCATGCATTATATGCTTGTGACCATGTACTCATTTTTAATTGATTATCATTGAGAGCTGTTCCTACATGTTTAAGTCAAAGTGCACTCGGCTGGACTGGGATCCCTTGGGGATTTTTTATTTTCTTTTTAAGTCCTTGTAGGCCCAGTTTGTCCAAGCTTTTCCTCTTGCCACCATAAACTTCACACAGACAAAGCAATGGGACATAAAGTGAATAGCGTTGTATCTAATACAGTGCCGTTACTTCACAGCGTGTCATATCGCTAGATAGATTGTTTTTTGTCTTTATGCTGCTTTTCCAGATCAATTCTGTTTTCATATGTGTTACATTGGGAGGATGTGTTTGCATTTCTTTTTAAAGCAATGTGTGTTTTGACAAATTTTTATATAATTTGTATTTTGTTGTACTTTACGCTGTTCATTTTTTATTACCTGTATTTGTCTTGTTTTGCTGTTTTTTTCTTGTTTTCTCTTTTTTTGATGTTCACATGCTACGTATTGTTCATTAGTAATGCTCATATACAAGGGGTGACCCAAAAATAACAAGAATTTTTTTGTGGATGCCGGAGGAGCATTAGTTCCAATGTTTGCTGCTAGTGTCTGTACTAGACTGCCCTCTGCATCATTTGGCCTAGTGGCATCCTTGAAGTCCTCAGGCGATTGCGTGATGGTAATGCCGAGAAAACAACCCAAGTTGTGGCAATCAGGCAAGTAGCTTCTGCATCATGACAATGCTTCCGCCCATACACCATTGAGTGTGCGGCAGTTTCTCCCGAAAAAATGAGATGACAACTGTTTGCCACACCCCCTACTCCCCAGACCTTGCACCCTGCGATTTTTTTTTCTTTCTTATTTCCAAAATTGAAGAGGGTTCTTAAACGAAAGTGCTTTCAGGATGAAGAGGAGGTCAAGAAGCAAATGATGAAGGCACTGAAGGGTATCACTTTGCAAGTTTCAGAATAGTTTTGAACAATGGAAAAAGCAGTGAGAAAAGTGTGTTGTGTCTCAAGGAGAGTTTTTTGAGGGAGAATACGTTTTGGAAGTGTTGTGAGAAATACATTTTTTTTTTTTTTTAATTCTCGTTATTTTTGGGTCCCCCCTGATATAAGCCCTCTGCAACTAATATTGTTCACCCTATATGTATATTATCTTTAGTAATATTTCAAACTATTAATTTCCAGTTTGATTTTTGGTTTCCTGCTTATTTGCTCTCAATTCTTGCTGGTGTTGACACAGGATTGTTGTTTTACAGGCACTGGCTGATGAGAATGAGTATGTGCGCGACACAGCCTTGAGAGCTGGCCAGCGGATCATCAGCATGTATGCAGAGACTGCTATTGCACTCCTGCTGCCAGAATTGGAGCAGGGTCTGTTTGATGATATGTGGAGGATCAGGTAAGGGTTTTAGTGCCTTGGATAATGAAGCACGCATTAGAAATAGCTGGCTAGGGATGGAGGTGCAGGTAGGTATGTACTGCTCTCATTTTCACCTTGTCCCCCCGGTTTTGTTTTTTTTTTTGTTTTTTTTTTTTTTAAAACAACAGGTTCAGCTCTGTACAGCTGCTGGGAGATCTCCTCTTTCACATTTCAGGTGTGACGGGGAAGATGACAACTGAAACGGCATCTGAGGATGACAACTTTGGCACTGCCCAGTCTAACAAGGTGAAGTAGAGAAATAGGATGGATATCTGGCATTTTCTTAATATAGCTGGCCTTGCTTCAGCTCTCAAGAGTTCAATTGCAGATTTAGCAATATATCATTATTGGATTGGCTGAGAGTGTGGCTATAAAAATACTAAAATGGTTGGTGAATTTCATTAATGTAAAGTAAGATGGCCAAATAGTTTATATTAAAAAAAAAAAAAATGGCTACAATTCGTAACTTCAAAACCTTAACTTTAACTTGTCTAATTTAACTGACTGTCCTCCTTGGTTTGGGAGAAGAGTTTTCTTGGGGCAGGATGTTATTGTTCATTTTCTTTTTTTGGTACATTCTACTAGTGCTTTGCAAGCAGGTCCCTAGCCAAATTTATAAAATAATATTGGCTGATGAATTTTGAGCTGTTATGCTCCACCTTGAGCACCCATTTTAAAGACTTGTTGGACATTTTACCAGTTTCTGTTTTTACATTTTCCTTTACTTATAGGCAATCATCCATGCCCTGGGCCATGAGAGGCGCAACAGAGTTCTGGCTGGGCTCTACATGGGACGCTCAGACACCCAGCTTGTGGTGCGGCAAGCATCCCTACATGTGTGGAAAATTGTGGTGGCAAATACACCTCGCACACTGCGTGAAATTCTCCCTACCCTCTTCAGCCTGCTGCTAGGCTTCCTTGCCAGCACCTGTGCGGACAAGAGAACGGTATGTTTGAGCTTTTAGCTTTTACTTTTGGAGGTCTAATGAAGACCCCCGTAGGTATAATGAAACTAAACCCTTGATGAGGTGAGAACTGTATGTTTATGTGTCTATTTAAGTCTGTGGAAATCTGCAAAATATACTCCCTTCCACTCTTTTCTTATTAGACAAGTTATGTTCCATCTCTTCTCTAGTAAATCAGTTGATGTAATATTTTAGTTGTATGCTTATTCATTAGTGATTTCAAACTGAAGGTTTTAATTTGGTTCAAAAATGTCATCTTGTCCTGTTTTTAGATTGCGGCTCGGACACTGGGAGATCTGGTGAGGAAACTGGGAGAGAAGATCCTTCCTGAAATCATCCCCATCCTGGAGGAAGGTCTTCGCTCTGACAAAAGCGACGAGCGGCAAGGTGTCTGTATTGGACTTAGTGAAATCATGAAGTCCACCAGCAAGGATGCGGTGCGTTGCGTGAGCTATATGTGGTCTTGTTAAATCTTGGCTGTTAATGCAGTTAATCCATTAATTAATGGGTTGTATGCCCAGGGAGAGACGCAAGGCACATTTTACGGCCTCTTCTGGTAAAAGCACATGTAAGTGTTCCAATTAAGCTGCAGAAACATCTCAAGGATGATCAGGGGAAACAGGATGCACCTGAGCTCAATTTTGAGCTTCATGGCAAAGGCTGTGAATACTTATGCACATGTGCTTTCTCAATTTTTTTATTTTTAATAAATTTGCAAAAATCTCAAGTAAACTTTTTTCACTTTGTCATTATAGGGTGTTGTGTGTAGAATTCGGAGGAAAAAAATGAATTTAATCCATTTTGGAATAAGGCTGTAACATAACAAAATGTGGAAAAAGTGATGCGCTGTGAATACTTTCCAGATGCACTGTATATAATCTTTTTCCTTTTTAGTTAGCTTTTAAAGTTCCCTACCCCAACCCCCAAAAGACATTCTCCAGATGGACAGTTTAAATGGCATGTTTCTTCGGGTGGATGCTGTAGTGTTCTAAATAAAGCAGTCTTTTCTGGGAGCACTACATTTTGAGTATATGACATGACCTTAGTGACCTCAGGTTTCTGTTATTCTACTACAGTTCAGCCCAGTAAGGATTTAAGATTTTAATCTTATAGTTGTCAGGAGACTTTTTGCTCTTCTAGGTTTTACAATATAACAGTTCTTTTCTTGATGTCACCCCTGTCGTATATTGGTAGGCTGGTAGAAGAGTTTTACATAAGTTGTAGTGTCACTAAGCCTCTCTGCATATCATAAGTTAATTCAAGTGCTTGCAGATCTCTGGCTTCTCACTTTTTGTATTTTCTCTGCTGCTATATTGCAGGTGCTTGTGTTCTCAGAGTCTTTGGTCCCAACAGTGAGGAAGGCCCTGTGTGATCCACTTGAAGAAGTTCGAGAGGCTGCCGCCAAGACCTTTGAACAGCTGCATTCCACAATTGGTCACCAGGCTTTAGATGACATCCTACCTACTCTTCTGCAGCAGTTGGTGAGAAAAATTCAACACTGGGCTGTTCATGAAATTGTGACATTGTGTTGAACCCTTCAATTTTGAGAAAGTTAGGGAAATCATGCCTTTGACATTAACTGCTGCATATCCATTTGCTAATTTTTTTTTTTTTTTTTTTTTTTTTTTTTTAAATAGGACGATGAGGAAACCGCTGAGTTTGCTCTGGACGGTCTTAAGCAAGTGATGGCGGTAAAGAGCAGATCTGTTCTCCCATATCTTGTTCCAAAGGTGAGTAAGAAAGCAGCTGAAGTACTCTGCCAGTGTTTCTATCGTAACTCCAAGTAGTCAGTATTTTCATACACCCACATTGGCCCTGAACATGCTGGTCAAGTAGGTGCTTTGTCATGTTTGATTTTTTTTTTTTTTTTTTTTTTTAATCCCACAGCTCACAGCCCCTCCTGTAAATACCCGTGTTCTTGCGTTCTTGTCTGCTGTGGCAGGGGAAGCCCTTACACGCCATCTCAGTGTCATCCTTCCTGCTCTAATGTCTGCGCTGAAAGAGAAACTGAATACAGAGGAAGGGGCACAGGTAAAAAGTTAAATAGGCAGGGCATGATTTTGATCATGTGGTCAGGGTTTGCTCTGTATTGCGTCTGATGCTGCAGGTTGGATGGAGTAAAAAGTTTACTAGAAATAACATACTAAGTGAAAGCACTCTGGAGCACAATTAAGTCTGATATTACTGGGTTTCTGAAATATTTAGGCTTGCTAAACTGTATTTTAAAAGGACAGTTTTCTAGGGATTCTGGTGTTTCATCTCGGCGTTCTCCAGTATTCAGCCCATTTTTTAAAATGCATATTTATTAGATTTTCTTTTGAATTGGGTGGGTTAAATATCTTAATAGTCAGCCATATTTTGGCCTGCTTGCTACTTTTCACACAGAAATTTCAAGGCAGCATTAAATGTAACCTGATCTTTTTTTTTTTTTTCCTCAAACAAGGAGTTGGCAAGCTGCCAGGCGGTGATCCTTTCAGTGGAGGATGAAGTGGGGCAGAGGATTATTATTGACGATCTCCTGGAAGCCAGCCGTAGTTCCGACTTGGGTATGAGAAAGGCAGCCATTACCATACTCAATGGCTACTTCAGCAGAACCAAGGCTGACTACAGTATGCACATCAAGAGCCTGGTTTCAGGTTTCATACACCTCTTCAATGACACTGATGAAATGGTCCTAAATGAGAGCTGGGATGCCTTGAATGCTGTCACAAAGGTATGCCAAATGGTCTCTTGTGTGGGTTTCATTTTCTGTCACATTTGTAGTGCAGAGAACTTTGTTACGGAACTTGGCACTGTTGAAGTGGTCTCCCCCTAGTTGAATCCACATGTAGTGTTGCTTTAGATCATTACTGTGGACAGTGTAGCTTGAGGTATAGCTGGAATGTGCTTTTGTGTCGATACCTCTTGAACAGTGTGTGTTCTAACCATCATGTCAAGTGCATTTTAGTTTATATATTTTGTTTATCTCTTGTGTTAAAAGGTGTGACAGGTGAAGCACAAGTAACTTTATATTTTACTTAACACTCTTTAAATGGTTGTCAGTTTGTTGATGGTTTAATTTAAGTTCAGTCCCCCCACATTTTGTATTATGGAGAGGAGAAAAAAAATAGATGTGTAGAAGAAGATGGACAAATAACACTGGTGCAAGGTTTGGTAATAACCAGAAATTCTATGCAATTGCAGTCACAGTGCATGCACCTAACCTCTCTCTCTCTTCAAAAACAATGTGGCTGCTACACAACGATTCTGAGCAGTGAACCCTAAAGCCATTTGTTGTCTTGCTTGATTCTCACCTTATTAAGCAAGAATGTGATTTCCCAGCCTCTGGACCTTGTACTTACACTTGAGGTTTTGTTTTAGAGAAATTTGTAGTCGTTAATTGGCAGTTACAGATCTCACCCACTTGTTTCCTCTAGAAATTAGATGCTTCGAGCCAGCTGGCACTCATTGATGACTTACATCGAGACATTCGAATTGCTGGGAATGAGGCCAAAGGCGAGCACTTGCCTGGATTCTGCCTACCTAAAAAGGTAAGCCCCCACTGTTTTGGACTACAAGTTTAAAAAAAAAAAAAAAAAAAAAATGTACGCTATTGGGGCACTTTTTTAAGTCAATAAGACCTCATCTCTTGTTTGACTAGCTAGTGAATGACCCATACACCTCAGCTCTTCCCCCTTATATAAGTGGCTCTACTTTCTACTCTTACATTTTGCTCTGTCTGTTTTAAATGGAAACAGCATCGTCATCTTAAGCAATTTTGAGTAGAAGGTATTTAGTATTATGTACCAGGGTTGAGACTATAACCCAGGATTTGCTCTTTAAATGTGATGCATGGGTATTTTTGGTGGTGCTTTTTATTTTTAACTCCTGCTGTAATGTTGGTTATTGACGTGTACTTCCCAAATTACGTCATCTTAAAGGCATGAATATTGCTGTTTTGCCAGGGTGTCATCTCAATCCTTCCAGTTTTGCGTGAAGGTGTCCTGACTGGAAACCCAGAGCAGAAAGAAGAAGCTGCCAAGGCTTTAGGACTTGTCATCAAGCTAACGTCTGCTGAAGCCCTCCGGCCATCTGTAATTAACATAACTGGACCCCTGATTCGTATCCTTGGAGACCGCTTCAGCTGGAATGTCAAAGTGGCCCTGTTGGAAACACTTACCCTGCTTTTGGGCAAGGTAAGGCTGGATACAATATTTTCAAAAGCAATTCTTACATCTGCTGTGCTGCTTCCTGTTGGGATACAAATGCACAGTCTTCCAAACCTCCAGCGTCTCCTAAAGGGGCTCTTTATTGTCCGTTATTTGTTTTAATGAAATATCAGCTACTAGTTAGGCCACTATGAGCTCTTTTAAGGTTTTTGTTTGTTTTAGTGGACATAAACATTCATTTTTTCTTTCTATTGTGTCCGTCCATAATTGTAGAAACTCATTACTGTATGAATATGGCACAGCTTGCTGCTTCTACTCCTTATTTTGGCTGGGTTCAAATTTTAAATACATTGATGATCAAAAGGCAGATGGGTTGCTTTTCTGCTTATCATCAAGCAGGAGTGCTTTTAAAAGACTGTTTAAGTCCATTTGTCCCTTTTCACACCAAAATATTTACTTGTGTTGTCTGATCCAACGTTAACTATCAGTTGCCTCCTTGTAAACATATTCCTCCTTGCTGCTCACGGTTACTGTGTTTTGAAGGCTACCATTATCTACTCTCCTTGCCCATCTCTGCTACAAAATAGCAAAGGGTATATATCTGTATAACGTATATGTGAAGAATTAAAATGTCCTGCTTGTGGATAGCGTAGCAGATTGATTACTTAAGATGTATTGATCTCCTTTGTACTCCCTGACGTTTCTGCTGCCAGATACAGTGTTGTCACTAATATCAACACCTGATTCATGAGTAAACACTAGGATTTCCTCATTTTAATGTTTTATTTTAAATAATAGTAGTCATTCACCAGTAACTTAAACTACAACATTTTGGACAGCATAAATCTGCATGGTCATGACCTGTGATGTCAGGTCACACCGCAGACCTACAGGCACATCTTTTGATGTCTGTTTCCCCTACACCAGGCTGTACTCTTCATCGCCTCGAACATTCTCACTGTTCGCAACAGAAAAGCTAAAAGAAGGCTTAAGAGCTCAGTGTGAAATGGCAGCTTGAGCATTACTTTCTGTCTGGTGTATGTGAAGGGTACTGAGCATCGAGATGAAGAAATGACTGACACTTGAGCAAATATGAATGAGTCCATTCAGTCTGTCGTTAGCTGTTCACCTGATGCTTCCAAACTGTTGAGCAGATTTGAAGGTGTTCTTTAAAAAGAAATGCTTTCTGTTAATTACTGTTGTTCTCCTTCTAACTGTGCTTTTTTGTCTTTCTTGCCGAAGAACCCATTTTTAAAATTAAACCTTGTTTACTTCCTTTTTAATTTTAAACTTCTGTTATATTGGGTCGTCATTTGTGTATGATGAAAAATTAAAGTAATGGCTCAAGGTGTACAGTCTTTGTAGAAGTTCTTTGCACTGTCGTGGGCAACTTTTAATACTGACATGGCACATATCCCACTCGTCTTATGGCCTTGTGTGTTTGTGTACAGCTTAAGTAGAACCAGTACTGAGTTGTGCTCCAAATAGTATAGGAACCATATAACCCCAGCATCTTACTGGTCATCTTAAACACTTTTGTGCCTTTTCTGCTTGTGGGTACTATGAGTCCTTTCAGACTCTGAAATCGTGAAGCACATTTTCTAGCTCCAAACCATCCATTATATAATTGTATTGAGTACTTTTAGAAGGTGAAATTTTCTAGTCCATGATAAGGATTGTTTCCCCTGTTAGGATTGTGATTATCTGCATTGCTTAGTGTCATCTTCAAATTGAACCAATTTATCTATACCTTATATCAGTTGTAAAATGACAAGCAACACCCTCACTGACCCCTGCACTATCTATTTCTAAAAATGTTCTGTGTGTCCTAATGGATGGATTATTGTCCTTAAGGTGAGTTTGTGCTCATCTGCACACCACATTGTAGAGCTCATTTACCATATTAGTGAAACACCATCTTGACCATTGATGGTTTGACATACCACTTCTGAGAGGCTGTTTATCTTCATTGTTGCATTCTTTTTTGAACCTCATGCCCACTCAAGATGCCAATTCAGACTTCTAGTTAATTTATTTAACACCCCTCTTTGGGTGCTGCCCTTTTTCTTGTGTCTTACTCATCAACACCTTGTTTGCCTTTGATTTATTTTGCTAGATGCATTTGCCAGGCTCAGCTTAATCACTGCTCTTATGTAAAATGACAGCATTTGCTACAGTTGCCAGAATGTAGTGTTCTTTTTGAAGATGCTAAGGAAATATTCTTAACTCCTTATGTGGAGCTACCAACCTCTTCATAGGTTTTGTACAGGTGTGGAAAGGTTAATACCTAGGCTTCCTATAAGGCTAATGTACCAGACCGGTATCTACTCTTATCATATAAAGATGTGTGCAATGTTTGTGTTATTAACATTCATTAATTTGTGTGTGTGTCTCTGCCTGTCTGTCTGTGTCTTCCAGACTGCATGTTTTGTTCTTTCTTAGCACTGCATAAGAGTGTTACTCTGTCACTAAATGCAGGTGATTCCTTCAATCACATGAGATCTGTTAATGGGTTTTGACACTTTTCAGCTTAGCCAAAATTAAGTATGAGATGAGCACTTGTATACATCATTGTAAAATACCTAAAAAAAATTAAAAAAAAAAGTTGCTCGATATTTACACATTAGAAAAAAAGTATTTTAAAATTTTATTTATAGATTGTTATTGAGCATGTACAATTATTAGAGGGTCATTGGACAGTTGATGTGTGGTAATGTTGCCTTATAGTATGCTTGTGTGTATTTGTTTTTTTTCTAAATTTATATTTATTCCTGCCTTTTCCTAAGCACTCCCTTAAATCTGGAAATATCTCCTCGGCCATTTCACAAAATTACAGTTTTGTTAACTTTTTTCTGATCCAAATGGTTCCATGGCTTCTTTATTTCTGTATTTCGTCATCTTTCAAAATGCTGTAACACATTCTCCATTTCTACGTTTTATTGATTTTTAGCATTTTTCTTTCACTTTTTGTAAAGCATTTGGAGTGCTGTATAAGTAAATGTGTTTTTTTGGTATGCCGTGTTGTATACAGTAATCCCTCCTTCATCGCGGGGGTTGCGTTCCAGAGCCACCCGCGAAATAAGAAAATCCGTTAAGTAGAAACCATATGTTTATATAGTTATTTTTATATTGTCATGCTTGGGTCACAGATTTGCGCAGAAACACAGGAGGTTGTAGAGAGACAAGAATGTTATTCAAACACTGCAAACAAACATTTGTCTCTTTTTCAAAAGTTTAAACTGTGCTCCATGACAAGACAGAGATGACAGTTCCGTCTCACAATTAAAAGAATGCAAACATATCTTCCTCTTCAAAGGAGTGCGTGTCAGGAGCACAGGCTGTCACAGAGATAGAGAAAAGCAACAAATCAATAGGGCTGCTTTTAAGTATGCGAAGCACCGCGGCACAAAGCTGTTGAAGGCGGCAGCTCACACCCCCTCGTCAGGAGCAGACAAAGAGAGAGAGAGACAGACAGAGTTTGTTTTTCAATCAAAAATCAATACGTGCCCTTCGAGCTTTTAAGTATGCGAAGCACCGGGCAGCATGTCGTTTCAGGAAGCAGCTGCACAAAAGATAGCAACGTAAAGATAATCTTTCAGCATTTTTAGACGAGCGTCCGTATCGTCTAGGTGTGCGAACAGCCCCCTGCTCACACCCCCTACGTCAGGATCAGAGAAAGTCAGTGCAAGAGAGACAGAGAAAAGTAAGCTGGGTAGCTTCTCAGCCATCTGCCAATAGCGTCCCTTGTATGAAATCAACTGGGCAAACCAACTGAGGAAGCATGTACCAGAAATTAAAAGACCCATTGTCCACAGAAACCCGCGAAGCAGCGAAAAATCCGCGATATATATTTAAATATGCTTACATATAAAATCCGCGATGGAGTGAAGCCGCGAAAGGGGAAGCGCGATATAGCGAAGGATTACTGTATTATGTTTTAGTGTACTCTGGATATCTGGAATTTTTGTACTTTTTGTCACTTTGCTGCAGGCACAGCAGTCAGATGGCAATCTTTCCATATAAGGTTTTTATGGCTTGATTATTTAAAATATTTGTGCAGAGACTTTCAATAAAATGGAAACACTTGTGAGAGTAAATGGATTTGCCTGGGTCAGTCCCTCGTCTTGTCATTCTGTCAGCAGTAAGTGACCCTGGCCTGGTGTCCTATCGGTAGCATTGGGCAGCTCCTTCACACGATAAGGATTTCCTGTGTGGCTCTAGCATGACTCAACTTTAGTCCTGCTCCATTAGTCTTGCATCCATATATTTCTTTTTCATGGGATTGGAGAAGGGGCATCTGCATGTCTGTTACCATCCTGTGAAGAGAAGCTTGAGAGTCACTGGAATAGTCAGTCAGTCACCATGCAAATGGTATCATTGCTGTGCTTCCATGTGTTTAGTGGTGAGGGGCCATACTTCAGATAGATGATTCATATCTGGATATTGAAGTGACAGCCCTTAATGGCAGGTTTAACTTCTAATGTGGTTAGTATTTCTTGTTTTAGCATATTGTAATTGCTGCCCAGTTTTTGTCATCAGATCATGGTAAACTTATAGAGCAATGGTTTCAGCCCACATACTGTAGCTTTTGGCTAAAGGTGCATTTTGTCCTTTTCCCCTGGAGTAGGTGACTGAAACACTGTATATTGTAGATGGACCATATCTATGACATTGTTGCACAAGGACAGTGAGCTGCTGTATATCTGCCAGGTTTGGACTTGTATTAAGCTTTTGCCAAATATGGGCCACCTTATACAGTGGGGACTTTTTTGTGAATCTCTTAAGGCCACAGTATTGTTCAGACAGACTTGCAGTTTCATTGGCCACATTACCCTTGCCTCTTTTCTTTCCTTTAATATCCTCTTATGCAGGTGGGCATTGCCTTGAAGCCATTCCTGCCCCAGCTGCAGACCACATTCCTGAAAGCACTGCAGGACTCCAACCGATGTGTTCGTCTCCGTGCTGCAGAGGCCCTTGGAAAACTCATTAGTATTCACTCCAAGGTGGACCCCCTGTTTACCGAGCAGCTGAATGGAATCCGCTCTGCTGAGGATTCAGGAGTCAGGTATTTGATGCTCATCACGAGTAGCACATGGCTACCTATCATAAGGACCACTTGCACGGGTACTTGTAAAATTTCCTCTTGCCTGTTCTTTATAATTAACTTGTAGGGAGACAATGCTACAGGCCCTCAGGTTTGTTATCCAGGGAGCTGGTGGGAAAGTTGATGCTGCTATCAGAAAGAGCATGACAACAACTCTGTTGAGCATGTTGGGTCATGATGAGGTAAGCAAGATGTTTTATAATGTCACGGATAATGAAATAGCTTCCCAGTTCTCAGTCTTGTATCTTTATATACTTGATCAAGAATTCCTCCATATTTCACAAAGTCATCAAGGGCAAAGTGATACAAGAGCCTGTACTTGATGTACTCTTGTCTCCTGTTGGGTGAACTTCATGCAAAAAGGAATCCAAAAACTTTCCCCAAGAATCATTACTGGGATTTTTGAAATGTCAATAAGCACGAACTGACTTGGGAATTCACCTGAGGTTCTTATGAAGTCAGGCATTGAACTATGATGATGCTTTGAGAAGCCTTGTGTTCTTAGACATTTCTTACATGCACCTCCAGCACAGAAGATTATTATCACTGTTTGTTTCATGTTCAGGTGCCAAGTCAAGTGTTTGAATTGTCTCTTTCGCTTTTATACATATACAAATATAGATATTTTCTTATATGAGCATGTCACACAGGTGATGGGAGCAGTAGCAGTGGCAGCAGCTGATACAGCAGTAGTGGGAGGATATCATGCTGTTCACAGCCACCTACTATAAGACTTCTGAGTAGTCTGAACTGCTTTAGATGCATAAAAGAAACCACCAACATCTAGCCGCTGAGGTGACCACTTAGATCTATTTAGTAGCTCCACTCTCGTCATCTGATAAGTGACATTTCTCTCCCCTGCTGTTTGGTTTCCGTTGGCATGGTCAAATGTACTATTTCTCCTTGCTACCTGCAGTCAGATTGCCAATTGCACTTGATGATTACCCTCTGCCCACTGTGCTGCCAGATTATTCATTCTTATTCTTTTAGAGGTTTGTTTCCATTTCTAAAAGCCCCCTCACTTTTCACACTTGAAGAGGCCCATGTGACACTGACATCTTGACGGAGGCGGGTTGTGCATTTAAAAAAACCTCTGTAGGAAGTCAAAATACTCCCATCTGTGAGTAAAAGAAAGTACTTCAGTATGAGAAGCTGCACAGGATGTGGGCTTAGTGCACTGTTGCAGTGGTAGACAGAGATGAAAAGAGTAGAAAAGGAAAAAAATAAAACAAATAACACATAATCTGTTCATAAAGGTTGAGCCAGCGGGTCATAACTGATCAGCACTGTGTGGCTCAATGTTCACTGAGAATTCTTAAGACAGGCTTCTAAAATGAAACTGGCATGCTGTCATTGGTGGAATGATGTTTGCAGAGATGTTTCAAAATAGCTAACTACTTAGGGGAGCGAAAGCTTATCAGTTTATCTATTACCTAATTTAGGGTAGACAGTTTAGAAATGTTAAAAGAGTGGGTGGGAACTGTTAATGGAAAGGAGATATACAGCAAAAGTGATGTATGGTTTAGTTTTTAAAATTAAAAATGCCATTCACCTCATGTCTTTACCCAGGATGCAACTCGAATGGCATCTGCAGGGTGCCTCGGGGAGCTGTGTGCCTTCCTGCCAGATGATGAGCTCAGAATTGTCCTTCTGCAACACTTGCTAGGTAAGTACACTCACCTTGGATACATTAAAGGGGAGATTTGATATTTGACATGGCTGGTTGGGCTTCTATCGGTGCAGCCATTAGATGTGCTGCTCAGAATTGTTATAGAGATGGTGATTTTTTGTGGATGATCTGTGAGCTAATAATAATCCTGATGTTAATCACTTCCATTGTGCTTTTATCTCCATAGCAGACGCCTCTGGTATTGATTGGATGGTGAGACATGGCCGTAGTGTCGCACTCTCTATTGCCATTAAGGCAGCTCCAAGTCAGCTTTGCAGCTCAGAGTATAACACGTTGGTCCTAGATATCATTTTGTCAAGTGCATCGGCAGACAGGGTAAGTGGATATTTTGACATTTAAAGTGTTTGTGTTGCTGTAACTGAGTGAATGAGCGAGTCCTTCATCCTGATTCACCGTTAATTCCACACAGATTCCCATAGCCACAAGTGGGATTCGGGCAATGGGATTCCTACTGAAGCACTGCATCATGAGTGAAGGAGGAAGCTTGCCTGCAAAGATTGTGACTCATTTTGTAAAGGTAAAGATGAAATTAGCAAATGAGGAATTGAATGTAGTACACGTTCACTTAAAACACCTCTAAAATGTGAGAAGCCAAGATTCTTTTGTGTATCTGACCACTTGACCTTGATGTCTCTTGAGAGCTGCCCAATTCTGCTTCAGGCTGTTATTTTCACATAGTAAGATGTCTTAGTTGACTTTTATTCCCACTTGCATTTTTGACAACATCGATGCTCCCTCTGCTTTGCATATTCACAGTGTTTGCAGAACTCGTCCAGTGACATTAAGCTGGTGGCAGAAAAGATGATATGGTGGATTAATAAAGAACCCACCCCTGCAATGGAGCTTCAAGTCATTAAACCAATTGTGAAGGCGCTGCTGGACAACACGAAAGACAAAAATACCAGCGTGAGAGCCTACAGTGACCAGGCCATTGTCAACCTGCTCAAGATGCGAGATGGTGATGCTGTCTTTCAGGTAGGTGCAAGCAGACTGTGCAGCAGGGTAAATGACCAAATCCAAGACAACATTTCTAATTATTCTTTTATCTAACTTTTCTAGAGCATAACCAGCATTCTGGACATCGCTAGCAATGAGCTACTGAATGAGGCATGCCGCCGATCTTTAAGAAAATTGGCTAGTCAGCCTGACTCCAGTGAACAGATTGATGACACCATCCTAACGTGATCCATCTAACAGCAGTCCTTTCCTTAATACAAATCAATTAAAAAAATAAAAAACAAATAAAAACAGGCAACCTGAAAAGGAGTAGCAGAAAAGGTCCTGCAAGTAAACAGATAACTCCAGTCTTGGCCAATGGTTTTAAACATTTTGGGCTAAATTATGCTAATAAAACATGCAGGTTGTGAAATTGAATTTAAATGCAATGTGTGGCTGTCTTGAAGCCCCACCACCCCCCATATCCCCTTTCCACTATGCATTTGCTTAGCAGGGCAGTGTACAGTTGGCTTTGTGTTTTAAGTCTTGGTCACATACTGTATTATAATCGTGTGTCCTTGTAACAGATCAAAAACTGATTGGCTAGTTTCCATGCTCCTCCAAAATCACAACAGTATTAGGTTTTACTCTTTGACCTCTGGCTTTCAGAAGCCAAAGCTGATTTTGCAGGCCTAATTCTTGGTATTTTGGCTTGTCGAGATTGGAGACACAAAATTAGTAGGCTGCCAGTTGAATTCTGAAATTTTGCACCTTACTGACACTGATCATAAACTCCTTTAAATTTAAAAAGGGAGGAAGAAAGTCTAAGTGATAAAAAGTCTGCATGCAGCACAGATTGGAAAAGGAATCAACCTGAAGATAACATAACACTGGGCCAGAATTGTTAAGAAGGAAAACAAAAGGACTGATTTAATAAATGCTAATGTAGTATCCATCGAGCCTAATTGTTATTGGTGTTCTGTCCAGCATTTGATATGTGTAAAGCTTTTGTGCTTTCTATTTCAGGATATACTGTATTTTTCCTAATTGCCTGTTATCAATAGTAATATCCAGATTACCATTTTAAGAAGTTGCAGTATCCAGGCAAACACTAACAAAGCACAGTACTGGATGGAAAAATGTATGATGAGATGAATGTACTTGGGTCCTCTGAAATGTAAAGATTCCCAGGATGTGCACAGCACTTTCAATGCCAGTGGAACCTAAATATGCTGGCACACAGGATGTCAAGGCAAATGCCATCTCCATTTCATGGAATGTGGCAACCAAATGGATACATAAAGAAAAAGTCAACTAATTGTGTGGTGTAGGAGGCTTTTAGATTAGTCTTTTACAAGTCTGTTCCTGACGTTTCCTTATTATTGTATTACAACAGCATTATTAAGGGGTAGGTGGGTGTCGTTCATATATCCAAACACGCTTCTTATTTGTGAGTGCTGCAGTGCAAGTGCTGTTTGAGTTCTCATGAAGTAAATAAAACTTAAAACATGAATGGAAAATAGTAAAAGTCAGATGTTTTGGCCTTGTAGCTTTTAACAGGTGTGAAACCCAGAGCTATAAAGCCCAAATGCTATGTCTCTATAATCTTTTTTTTTTGTGATTAGGGGATTTCCTTTTGCAAATATATGCGGATGCAGTCTGTCCCAAACTACTAAGCACAATATTTGGTGGGAATGTTGTTTAAGTGGGTTAGAGAATGATCTGTAACATGAAGTACCTTGGAACTGAAGAAGAAAGTTTTATAGATACGTAGGTAACAAAGCTTGAAAATTTTGGTTATTGCTCCTCATCAGTTCAGCACTCTATAAGAATGCTAAAATCATGGTCAGGAAGAAGCACCAAACCATTTTGGGAGTTGCATGTAAAGGTAGAATACAATATATTAGGAAGTTAACTTGTTTTATGCTTGCTTCACTATGGAGGCCGTGATTGGTCACTGGTGTTCACCTGGGTAAGAGGAGTGTTTCCTTACTTAAGTGTCCCCAAAGGACAGGTCCAGTCCATTGTGGTCTTTGTGTGGATTGCTACCAGCAGCTCACTTAAAGGAGAAACCCTTAATTTATCATTGGCACTGCCACTTGTTTTTTGTACCAGTTGCATGTGGTGGGTTTTGTTGTGCTCATTCACTAGTTAGCAAATTTGGGTCTCACTGGCATTGTCTTGTTAAAGCTGGTGTTGAGTGTGCGTGCTGTACAGTATGATGGCCATCCCTCTGTGCGTCTGTGGTCTTGCTTATCGGCAACTGCTAACTTGTGGTCCACTCTGTCTGCAATTTAGGAGAAGCTTCAGGCCAGAAATTAGGGATGTGAAAGTGTCATTGTGAAGGCATTTTGATTTCTACAAATAACGTAAATGAACAGCAGCCACTCCAGAACAAGTAAAGTGCAGCGGGGGCTGCTCCAGTGCCCTACGGTCGTTGTGTGTTAAATCGGGGATCTCTCAAAAAGCAATCGAACCCTGATTGCTCGCTCTTTGTGTCATCTGAAACAGGTCCTCCTGGTGAGGGTCGTGGTGCCCCCAGTTCCAAATTCCTTGCTTTTAATTTTGTCGTGAGTGTTGCTCCAGGTGCCAGTATACGGTCTGCACCCCGCTTGTTGTTCCCTCTCTTTCTTCTGCACCCAGCGCTCGACCTCCTGGAGCTCCCCGGCTCGGCTTTGCCTCCGCCCACCAGGGGCGGCACTCAGGTAGAGGGTTTGCCTGTTGCTCGTGCGCCGGCGCAGCCGCCGAGGGTTGGGCTGTAGACCGATCCCAGCCGCGAAGCGGAGTTTCCGGCTGAGTGTGACGGCGAGAAAGCCTGCAGAGAGAAGTCACCGGCCGGCCAGAAACAGCACTCACGTATCGGGGAAGGGAAAGTTCCAGGAAGGCCAGGGAGCGGACTGCGGGTTACGAGGGGTAAATCGGAAACCTGGAGGGGATCGACCGAGCGCCGACATGGCCAGGGATTACGATTACCTCTTCAAGCTGCTCATCATCGGCGACAGCGGTAAGGAAAAGCCGTGGAGGCGGGACGAACAGCAGGCCTCGTTTCCCCCGCCTCTTTTGCCGTAGCCGTAACGAAGCCGGGTGGTCACCACGGTGGGGTCAGGTGGGGAAACCGGCGAAGAGGAAAAACCGCCACGGAGAGGTAGACCAGGGTCTCGGTGTCGGTATGGGGCGGAGCTACGCGCCTATCGAAATACGGACGTCTGCGCCGCGTATATCAGGGCTGGGAAAGCTCCGTGCTTCAAGGAAGTAAGAGGCCCGGGGTTGAAGGCGAGAGGCGCCGTTAAGGCACAAGTTCACGGGGGAAGCGAACAGGAGGGAGGTGCTACTCGTGTAATTCGGAAAGGCACTGAATGTTTGGCGGCGGCTCCAAGGGGTGCCATCAGGAAGCCGTACACGAATGGCGGTGTATTACCTGAACGTACATTCGGGGCTTCTGTCGAGTGGCGATCGTTTCAAGTTTACGGCTTGCGTCCAGTCCTGCAGGGGCTTGCATCGGCTGCCCCCGACTCTGAACTGATTACGCGGGTCTAGAAAGCGGTAGACGTATTGATGAGAAGAATCGTATCAAGTGGCCAAGAGAAGGACAAGGGGGCAGCAGGAGGACGACGAGTCAAATCAGAGTGCGGGCTTGTGAGCTCCGATCGGCTCGACCCTGCACTGTGGGCTTGAGGGTTTGTTGGTGGAATTCCTGTTGGGTGGTCAAGTGGCCAAGTCGCTGGACTGCACTTCACCAAATTGCAGGTTTAGTTCTGGCGTGTCGTGTTCTTGGCTGACCTTCAGGGCAAATGTTGTACAGAAGGGATGAAGCGTTAGGAGATGGGCATGGGGGTGTGTGGAAAGGCGCTATATCCTTTAACGTGCTTGTTTCCGTGAACGGGGGCAACAGGAGCGAGGCTGGGAGACCTTGAGAGCCTGCTACCGCATATGGACCACCGAATTCGAATCCTTTGGTAGTGGTTGATGGGGGAGGGTCTCCCTGAGTGAATTCTACAAAAGACCCCCACAGCGTGTACAGTGCACATTGATCTCTTGTATCTGTAGCTTTACAATGTCATGTTGAATAGTCAAGTCATTGGACTGCATTGTGTGACCCTCAGGGTCTGTGGACTCTTGCCAGGGCAGAAAATGGGAAAACAATGACAGTAGAAGAACTGTGAGTTTAGATTGACCATGGAAAGGCACTACATCCTCAGGTGTATTTAGTAGTAGAACTTTGGGAAACAAGGTTTAGTGTGTGGAAAGCCACTGTACCCTGTGGAGGTGTTAGTAGAAGGTCTTCAGGGTGTAATTCTGTTTGGAAAGGTGCTATATCTGAGGGTTTAGTTAGTAGAAGAACTTTAAGAAATGAGATTCTCTTTGGAAAGGCACTATATCCTATGACATTATTAGTAGAAGCACTTCAGTTTGGGGTTCAAAGTAGATTGGCACTGTATTGGGTTGTGTGGAACAATGGCAATTGCTAAGCAAGGTGTCTCACTTTAATAATTAGAAGTTACTGGTTTTTCCCCAGTTGGTGTCAAGTTACAGGGGATACAGAAACCACAAAGAGATCTAAGGAGTGGATCAGGTAAGCTGGTTTGTGCTTTCTGTTAAATAAGAAGACGTCCTGTATTTTGACCCCTTCTTGTTTATGATGGTGTTGTGTTGGTCGGATATGTGTGTCACTGTGCCCTGCACATGTCACAGTTCTGCTGCTACTTTTATTTAGTTGAGTACAGAGTCTCGACCTTGGGTGGGGTGCCTCTCTATCACCACTCATGTATGTTTTTCTTGTTAACTGGTGTTGCTCAGTATTGGATGTTGACGTGTTAAAAGCCACCTTTAGCTGGAGAAAAGATGCAACAGCTTTTTGAGGAAGAGTTGTATCTTTATATGTTCTTGTCTGTCAAGGCACCAGAGTGTGTTGACATATGTTTGGTTAGAGATACAATTAAGAATTTCACCGTACTGTGCCCTGTCTTCATTTCCTGCACTAGCAGAAATAGTTGTGTTAGTTTTGTTACTTGTGTGCAGAGCATATTGATGCCTAGATGTGATTAAGCTGCTGTACTGGCACTGTTGAGGTCATTTGTGTTACCTGTTGGTAGCCCACCATGCACAAATGTGGATGCTCTTCTACTTGCTGCTTGAGATTTGCCAGTTCATTCAGTTTTCAAGCAGATGGCTCAGTCCCTGCGGTGGGCATGTTGTGCCACATGATGGACCTGCTTTCAGATGTCTTCCATCTAAATTAAACTGTAATTGTTTGCCTACAGAACAGTCATTTCAAGAAGGTGGCTGACTTGGGTTGTAGTTTCTATTTAACATTAAACACTACGGGTTCTGTTTTATGTTGCAGCCGAAACCCATATTTGTAATTATTGTATAGCAGGCCGAGTTCTGAAATTGCAGTGCACTTGATCAGAATAAGCTGAACAAATCCATACTGTTTGTCACATATTATTTTTGTTCATATCCCGTGTCTGATGTATGTGAATCTGATGTGAGACCCCCGGCAGACAGGGTCAGTTAGGGAGCACAGCCCAGTGGGCGATGCCCGCTCCATGCGTCTGTTTGCATTCAGGACTCTCCGCCCCACACAGGACTCGTCTGAAGGCTTGCTAAACAGGAATTTTGAGGGCTGTCTCACTCTCTCATTCTCTTTCACTCTCTTGTGGTGTTGAATGTTTTGCATTTGTCATTTCTCCTCAAATATGTTATCGCCTCCACCTTTGTTAATGTTACATTCAAGCTGGTGATGCTGCGAGAAAAGAAAACCAAAACAAAACAAACATCCCCCACCCCCAGAGTGCATGAGGGTCTGCACAGGTGTCAGAGAGGCCACCCCCACAACATGAATCTCAGATGTTTGGCCTTTAGAGACCCTTGCAGCTGCCAGTTTTCATTTCAGGCTGACTTCTGCCTTTATATGTTTATTTAGATGACTTTCCTTTGGACGTCCATCACATGGTCATCTGAATGTATTGTTCATGTTCTGAACAATTATGTCCCCATAGTGTCACTAAGAATCCCATGTTATGCTTGACTGGTTCATATCCTAGATGGCACAACAATGCCAGTTTGGGTTACATGTCTGTCTTGCTGTGTGACTTTATTCTAAATGTGGATTGTATAATGAATTTGGTAAGCATTTTGAGCACGCGAAAGGTGCCGTATAGAGAAAATGAACAATAGCAATGGTGATCACCCATACTGAAGACATTTGGGAAACATAATGCTTGTGATAAGAACAGGCCATTCAGTCTGACAGTCCTGTTCACTGAATTCTCCAAAATAACAACCTGCTTACTATGGTCAGCATAACAGAATGTCAAAAAGAGGGCAACCGTGGGTTCAGTTCAGCACAGAGCACAATTTAAAGCACAATCTTTCTATTAAGACTTGGTTTGGAATGAAAACCACAAGACATGGGGATCCCTGAGACCTTAAACTAGAAACACCTTGTTCTGGGGAAGGGGTTTCACTGTGGCTATGGGTTTTCATTCCAACGTCTTACTATATTTACTTGTAAACAACATTCAGAAATTGGCATTTTATTGCTATATCTTTAAATGTTACCTTTCTTTACTCCTTTAATTGTACTAAATAACTGACAGTTAGTGATGAGCACTACAGACATGGGTCCAAAAGACACTAAATATTATTAAAGGAAAGCAGCTACTTAAATATATAACTCACTTGTGAGCTATTCAATAAGAAAAAGTTTAAATGACCTAATAAAGGGCAAAATTTTAAAAAAGCATGAAAAAAACATACTTAATGTCACACAAGCACAAATGCTTGCTACCTTCTAAAAGTGCAGCAAACCCATTTTGTAATTTCCAGATTGGCACACAAAGGCAGAAATATGGTAATTAAAGCTTCTTTAATAAAGTAGGGGTCCAGTTAAAAGCAGAAGATGGCCTGTAGTTGGTGGTCAGCAGCACTGAAGTCGAGGATTCTTTTGTTAAGCCTTTTATTACTAATGAGCATGCACTGAGGTAGCTGTTTTCCTTTAACATTCAGAATGATGAGCAGTGCAGACATGGGTGCAAATGAAAAATAGTCTGGATTTGGATACAATTTAAGGAGTAAACTCCAGAGAAATGAGGTGATTGCAAATAAATATGGTAAAAGAATGTGGTTACAACTCTGAAATTTCTTTTAAATGTAAATATGCCACTAGAGCTCGTTTCTGAATTGAGAATAAGAAAAAAAAAAACAATTTGATTGATGAGACATTAAGATTGAGCCTCTCTAACCCCCACCCCAATTTGTGAAACTGGTTCAAAGGAAAGCCTGTAGCCACAGTGGCACACCAGGACTGAACTTGGGGAACCCCGGCCCCATCGCCCTCCCCTCTTGGCGGTCTACTACATCAGAACAACACCCTTTCCATCCAGCACTGCATGATACTCTGCCCTCAGGTGAGTTTAAGTCTGCTCTGCTCGGTACATAAGGTGTCACTGAAGGTGGTGTCAGCTACTTACTCAAGAATGTTGGCCTCAGGCCTGCTTTGCCATCTTCTACGGTGATGTCACACTCTTTAGATGACATTGCCTCACTCCACCCTGTACAGCAGCTGGCAGAGATGATGTCAGCCTCTGGGATGTGGACAGATGTGTTTGGCCAAACACTAAGGAAACAGAGAAGACACAAGTGTGTTAGTGTTAGTTGAGGTGGACTTCAGGGTTTTACATCATGAGCATGCTCAGTGGAGCCATGGTCGCAGAAGGCGATTTGCCACTCCTGATGTACACTGTGTACACCACATATTGCTGCTAAGGAGGTAGTTCAAATATCCCATTCATACATCCATCCATTTTCTTTAACCCCTCCCAAGCTTGGAGTAGACCAGATACTGGAATCTTTTAACTTTTTAAAATTTAAAAAGGAAATTTCAGTATAGGAAAGATATAAATATTAACATTGTGGGAAATTTTTAAATAACCGAGAGAGAGAGAGAGGTTGGGAGCATGCAATCATTATATGTGTTTGGTGTATTTCATAACAGACTTTGGTCCAACTCTGTGCTGATAATTCTGTCTGTCTTGAAAGGGCCCTACTTGGTAAGTCCAGGGGGCCGATTGGAGGGGATACTCTCACCAGAGGTTAAGAAGCATGTAGAGCTAATAGATCATCAAGTCCCTGATGTCTGTGCAGGACTTGACCCACAGACCTCTTTATTATGGTTTTATTGTTGTTACTGGATTATTGGCTGATTGTCTCAACCAAAGCAACTTACAAATGTTTACACGTTTTTCTTATTTACAGTTGGAGCACTTGTAGGTTAATTGACTTGTGCACAGTGACACAGAGGTACGATTTGAACTGGGATTGAAGTCTTTATTGTTGTTAGGTTTGGTATCGGCAGTCTGCTTATAGATCTGGCAGTAAACTGGCATGTTACACTTGTGGACATATGGTGATCTACTCGTGAGGTCTTACTTGTGTGGGGCTTTTGGTCACCTTTTTAAAAGTGTGTACTACATCAAGTAACTGAATAAGATGGAATTTTAGAAATTGCTTGAGCATGGACTCCTGAATACTCCAGTTTCAACATGGTGAGAAACTGGAGCTTATCCGACGTAAGGTACTGCACAGCCCTAATTGTGGCACACTTGAAAGCAATTTGGGCTCATTATGACCTTCATAAAAATAAGGAATCCATGGACTGAAAAGATATTCTTCTCAGGGTTGTTGTCCTGGCCATGCTGTATGTGTTCAGGTTTTTGTTTGACTTGACCTGCTATGTAGTGGGACCTGTTCTGTTTCATATGTGTGCCAAGGTGTTGTCATAAAATTAGCTTATTGTATGCCTCACAATGCCAGGTGGTTTGGAGACAGGTGAGTTTTCGTTATTTGTTCCAGGCAGTCTACAACAAGGCCAGAAAAATGTTAGTAAGTGGGCAGATTTAGGATCAAGAGTTGAGGTGAGTGCTGTGTGGTTTACCTATGGGGTAAGATGGAGGGCTGCCAGACATGCTATACCAGCAGAGTCTTCTTGGTACGGGCTTTGCGGTCATGGAAAGTGAAATCATGAAAGCTGTGCAGTGTGGGTGTGAGATGGAGTGCTGGGATATCTGAATATGTGTGACACCTTTTGCAGCACCTTCTCCATACCTTGTGACCATGTGACTCTTGTTCCTTCCAGTGAGGGTCATTATCTCTGCTTGGCACTTCTTCAACAGAGTAATT
Source organism: Erpetoichthys calabaricus (assembly GCF_900747795.2). Lineage (NCBI taxonomy): Eukaryota > Metazoa > Chordata > Cladistia > Polypteriformes > Polypteridae > Erpetoichthys > Erpetoichthys calabaricus. Next base: position 18,407,676 of record NC_041411.2, on the reverse strand, counting down.
CAGGCCTTCTCCATGGCATACTTCTTTCTCTAGGGTTGTGAGTGAGACTACTGTGACTGCTCGGCTTGACCCAGTTGTGTGTTCCTGTAACGGACAAGAACAAAAGAGGTTAATAAGCTGCCAGAATCCCACAAGGCATCAATCTTCTCAACCCCAGCTCTAAACCGCTGGAACATCGCCTATGCAACTGGCTTTTTAATGTTGGGTTTGTGTGAGTCCCCGTTCCTCACTTCTCCCGTTTTTTTAATCTCTGCGGCCCTCCTAACCAAATGCTGCAGTTTGATGAGAGTCCTCTTGCTTTGTTGAACTTATTCCTAGAGGTTGAGCTTCAGGGGTATGTGGTGTCTTTCAGAAAATAATTATACAAGGGTAAAGGAGTGCTTTGACATGCAGCAGGAAGGGAGAAATAACATAAAACAGCAAGTCAGTGTCATGTGGGGTCTTGAACTTTTTCAAGGACTAGAATGCACAAGGTCAGTAAAGTGCAAAGTCAGTAAAAGGATATTGGATACTATACTGGGTTTTAGGTGGCTGTTGGTGGGGGGGGGGGAGAGATTTGGCCTCCCTGCCTTGCCCTCTTTTAACATGTCCCCCTCTTTGCATTTCAGGTGTCGGGAAGAGCAGCCTCTTATTGCGGTTTGCGGACAACACTTTTTCAGGTGGGAAGTTTTGCAGTTAGTCTTTGGCTTGGTCTGTTTCTACAGTTTGAGTTCTCAAGCTCCCATCACTCTCTACTTGCAGTCATCCACAAAAAACTCTTTTATGAAATGTACCCCGATAGTGTACTCTGATAGTGATAACATAGTTTGGTGATGACAGTGTGGTAAACGCGGGTGTACACCCTTTCATTTTCACAGGTAGCTACATCACCACCATTGGGGTTGACTTTAAGATCAGAACCGTGGAAATCAACGGGGAGAAAGTGAAGCTGCAAATATGGGACACGGCTGGACAGGAGCGATTCCGCACCATCACATCAACGTAAGTGTAGGGAGCTGCCCTGGGGTGGAGGGCTAAAGTGTCACGGCCTTGTGTCTTGTTATCAAGTGCCTGTGGTGGGCAGGTTGGCTTGTTTATCTGTTTCTCTCCCATGCTCTCATTTTCTCGCGCTTCTTGGGCACCCAGCTGATTGCTTTTCTCGCAGAACATTTTGCACAACGACATTGGCGTGGGAGGATTGTAATCACATGTCAAAAAGAAACTCCTGAATTTTTCTTATCGTTAAACGTTTTTCAAAACTTGTTCTGCCTTGTCTCTGTCAAGCTGCAGAGGTGCTAGGCCATGACCTGCAAGTGACCCTGTTAGATAGGAGGATTATGGGAACTGGGAAGAGAGCAACACTTAGTTATCTAGAAATGTTTGGTGAAAGTTTGGAATTCTGCAGTGGTTTGCTTCCTTATACATGATGGTTGGCAGTGAATTTGGACTTTAGTGCTTTTCTGGGGGCACTTCATTTGCCATATTTTGCACTGGCACATTTGTTGTCTTATTCATTTGGCAGGTTTTGCCTCTCATAAGGTTTTTTTTTTTTCTTTTGTCATATTTTTGAGGTTCATTTCTAAACTCGGATTTCTGTTGAGGCCAAACTTAGAAATCTGTGAAATTAGTGGTCTGCACCAGTCCTGCTCTGGCAAGCTAGCAAGTCGATTATTGCTCTGGTGACGGCAAGGCACACTGTGACGTAACTCAAATGTCTCCTCTCTCTGGCACTAAACTGTAGACGCTGAGCCTGGCAATCCGATGAGCCAGCCATACAAACATTAACGATTGTGTGGATCTGTGTGTTCAGCTAGACTTTTCTGTGACGAGCACAATCCCTGACTGTTTGCCTATCCCAGTGGTCTGGCACATGACCAGTGAGGTGAGAGGGGCATCGGAGTTGCTCTCCGGTGTTAAAGCTGCCCATGACAGATCTTGAAGCTAATCTTGACAGGTCGCCACCTGCTTACTCCTATTGGGAGGCTCAAGCTCTTTTCTGGCGGTGCCCATGAGCTCCTAATCAGCCAGCTTCCACCTAATCCAGAGTTAACAACGCTTGCCTCAAACTGTCAAGCCCTAGTTGGAGGATGGGACAGCCTTTTTGTGGGATGGGAGCCTACTGGTGCTTAAATTGTAATTAGTGCACATTTCCATAAACGCCAGCCATTTGGTATCTGGTACAGACATCTTTAAGCAACTGAACCACATCTAGGTCTGCACATGGTGTAGTTGAGTGGAACTACTGCACTCCCTGACCCCTTCAGACACGGTGGTCAGCAAACCCAGATAAGAAGAGCCACCAGCAAACTCCTTATTTTTAAGCCTTAATTGAATGGTGTAATTAATTTGACTGTTAATAGGAAATGTGGCTTCCTAGTGACTAAGCAAAGTGTCACAGTTTGTACCCCATCTTCTCATTCCCTAATATATTTATTTAGAAACAAGAACACTAATCTTTAACATCTCTGGAGATGCCTAACTTCATGAAGTGGCACGAGTCTGTTCACAATCTGAATGATTTGCAGGTACCCAGCAGTGCGAGTTTTGCTTCTTTAAGAAGTAAGAATTGTAAAAGTTGCTGTATGTACAGGACTTTGCTAATTATACCCTCTACATTACAAGCTATCCCTTATTTATGTTTTTATTTATTTTTTCACATAGATAAGGGTGCAGATGACAACGTGACCAGCAGAGGCGCCATGCATTGTCACTTGCACCTAGTACATCATGTAGTCCCTGCTATAAAAAGTAATTTTAGATGAAAAATCCTAGAGCATGGTTTTAAAGGAAAGCCAGATCTCCTTTCAATTAAAAATGGTCTCTCTTCATTCCTTGGAAAAGAACACCACTGTCGTTTCTGTTTCCGACAGTGTAGTTGGAGATCAGAAAGGAGAGTTCAGCCTATGGTAGTAGTAGATTTAAAATGTGGACTGGTGTCTGGTCAAGTGAATGGTAAAGACCCCTAACTGAAGAGGAGTGAGAAAAAGCCCTACTAAGAAAGGAAGTTTGTTAAATATATTGAGTCAATGCCCTGTAGTTTGGTGCTCTGAGGGGTGCCACACTGTAGTATTGGCATTTAGAGCATTATGGAAGGCTAGACTACATCACTCAAGCTTTTAGGTGACAGAGGTGTATCCATACACGGAGACCTGTGGGGCCATTGCTCCTGATTTGGCAAGTGTTGACCATTCATAGTGACCTGTGGTCTTATGGTCTCAATAATTTCAGATAACTAACTTTATCCCATTTATTGGTTCGCCTCGACCACAGTTGTGTTTTAAGTGGTTGCTGAGGTTGGAAGTCGGGCCTGTCTGGCAGGAAGGAAGGGTGTTCAAAAACTAAAAGGAAGACGACAACAATATTAAGAACAGGAGAAAACGTGGGGAGGAAAAACAAACAACTACCCCACAATTGTAGAGGTTAACTTCATTTGTGAAATTGCGTTCACACAGCCCCCCCTCTACCCCGGGGCTAATTAGCTTTGGGCTTTATTTTGTGTGTTATGGCAATGGTGTCATGAGTAGTGTGAGGTCTTACCCTGTGGCAGTAACTGCAAAGAAATGTGCTAAGCTAAGTTGTACGTGGCTATCTGGCTGTTATTTACATACTGTATATTGATTAATGGTGCTCGCCGTAACAGTTAAGTTACTGTGTTGTGTATGATAACTCCTTCAAAAAAGAAAGCAGTGCTGCATTAAGACCCTTTACCTATGAAGTCAACCCCACCTTCCTTGTGCTGTTCCACTCACTTAAAGTCCTGCAGCAGACTCATAGTTATTCTCTTATTTAAGTAGGACTTGCTGGCATCATGGAATTTGCTCATGACAGCCTCCTTTCCCAGGTTGTAGTGAAAGATGATTTGTTTTTTGTTTTGTTTTATTTATTTATTTTTTATAGTTGGCAAAACACCACCATGCAAATGTCCTATCTCCATCATCTTCCCCCGTTTGGCAGGAACTGAACATTGGGCAGCAGATCCTGGCTTCTTTCTCTTTTCTTAAGCACAGATGGTGTCATGTCTCAAAGAACGTGTTAGTTCAGACTCGCTCTGCAGATGACAGGATTTGAATATGAAATGGGCAAGAGCAGCTGGACTACTGTGGGCTTTGAGGCTCCAGCAAATTGCTGTTTTATCTTAGGTGTACAGAAGAAGTTTGTATCTGCTGTGCTGGGTCAGCGGAGGTGGTAGTAAAGCAGCAGTGAATAAGGGACTGTGACAAAAGGTGTTACATAAGGTCCTCTGAACTTCTGCTGCATGCCCTGCTCATCTGAATTTATAACAATTAAGGATAGCAATCAAATTGGAAGGTTTGGTTTGTGTGGCAGGAGGCCACCAGTAAAAATGACTCTGTATCTTTCTTGCTGTTTGACTTGTTTTGCCTTTAGCTGAGAAGTAGGGTGACCCCCATTTCAGATGTTCTCTTTCTGGGCTTCATAAGTGCTTTCATTTTCAAAATGATTTCTTTCAGTACTTGAACTGGCAAGATGTTTTGGTGTCTGTGAAAGCTTGTTCTTTCACTGCAATGGCTTCAACATGGGCTGCCCTATCATGAGTGACAATATTTTTCCTATGACACACTGGCTGTCTTTGTAGACTTTTGAGAATTGTGACATCCTGAGTGTGACACAGTGCTGCTTCTCAGGAGGAGATGGGTTAGAATCAAGAAAACATCTAACCCACCTATTGTACAAGTCTGCCTGCAGAGATGCTCTTCCAGCAGGGATGAACATTTGCTCATGATGCACTCCTCCAGAATGAGGGAAGTGCATACAGTGGAGGGGCAAGACTCCTGTAGTGCTGTGAGAGACAGGGAGGTGAAGGGTTGAGATTTTAAACCATTTTACTCCTTGGGCAGCACTTCTGCATTAGTAATGTTGTTCTTTTCCAAAAATAATTATGTCAGTGTTACTGGAATTTATTTGTGAGGATACAGAGTGAAACTCATAAAGAAGTAGCCATCACTCAACTAATGACGAGAAATGTTTTTTACAACACTAGTTCCAAGTTTCTTACACATTGCAGATCAAATCAAGTCTAAACACAAATGAATATATTCCTAGTTTCAGTAGTGCTCTATTTCAAATGAAGCCTTTTCCACCTTCACCAGCATGCATTATTAGTCCAAAGGGATTGTTGGTATTTACAGTGCATCCAGAAAGTATTCACAGCACATCCACTTTTACACATTTTGCACCTTAAGAGGTGCTGCAAAGAGGAATGGGCGAAACTGGCCAAGGATAGGTGTGCCAAGCTTGTGGAATTGTATTCAAAAAGACTTGAGGCTGTAATTGCTGCCAAAGGTGCATCGACAAAGTATTGAGCATAGGCTGTGAATACTTATGTACATGTGATTTCTCAGTTTTTTTATTTTTAATAAATTTGCAAAAATCTCAAGTAAACTTTTTTCACATTGTCATTATGGGGTGTTGTGTGTAGAATTCTGAGGGAAAAAAATTGGATGTAATCAATTTTGGAATAAGGCTGTAACATAACAAAATGTATAAAAAGTGGTGCGCTGTGAATACTTTCCAGATGCACTGTATCTGTTTTTTAGTTTCTGCAGATAACATCTTAGCCAACTCTGTTGCTGAAGAATCAGGCCACATAAATCTTACCATTCTCTAATCTGATTGATCCAGTTCAGGATCGCATCAGGTAAATTAGTGTGGATAAAGACTGCAAAGCTAACATACTGTGAAGTGATAAAGAAATTGCACACAAGCAGTAAGACAGGGCACTTTGTATATGAAAGTGTGCTCTCACACCCGGCTAAATCCTTCTGGCCACCCTTGTATTTCTTGCTTGAATTTTTGATGTAATCTTGTTTACAATCACATACAAATGAAATGTAAATTAGAAAATAATGTGCTGCTCACTCATTACCACTAAACAAATAAAACCACATATTTCTACCAGCCACGTCCTTCTGTCCACTGAGCACATCTTTATATAGCGGTCAGCACATGCACAAAGGATGAGTCTGTCAGCCATCATGCTCACTGTACACTGCAAAATTGACAATGTGTATTAACTGCATAGATGTCATATCAGATTTAGAGAGTTTACTACCCTGTGATATCTGCCTAGTTAAACTCTTAGCACTGCTTGCAAAGTGTGCTGTATGACCTTCTAAATTGTGTCTCTTTGTTGAAAGATGTGAAGAAAATCAAGTAGCTCGTACAAGTGCTACAAAAGGTAGAGTAAGAATATCCTCCTTACTTGGAAAGCAATAAGGTAGCAGGTGTGGACTCTTGCTCTTAGAAAACATGGCCACTTTGGCTTTCCCAGTCCCACTGGCTGTACCCACATCAGGATGTAGTAGTACAGTCACATGTACAGAGTACAGTGAAACTCTCACTTGTATATCCAACTAACACGTTGCCAATTTCCAGTGCCATGATAATAAGTCTAATAAAATACATAAGTGAACTGTTGAGCATCCTGTGGCAGTGTATCCCACTAGGAACTCTGAGGCTTGGCCTACATGCACCCTTGCATCTGCCTGAGGGATCACAAAAGCCGCAAAAGACTTAACCTCTTTGTTTACTTAGTTAAACAAATGCAAATTAACACTTCATAATCTACTGTAAGGCATTTGGATGATATGACGTTTGAGTTACATAGATTGTAAAAGAGTTCTGAAATCTTACATCAGGCCTTCAAGAGCCATATAAGAGCTTTAGAGAACATTGGCCTTTACAGACTGTGGCACCCGGCTGGGGTTGTCGCCCGTCCAGGATGCCCAGGAGGACCGGAGGAGGGCTCATGCCTCCTCCAGAACACGAGGGGACGTCCGCCCTGGTTGCTTTGGGGGCCACAGGTACAGAGCTTTGAAGCTCTACCCTGTAGGGGCCCGTGGTCACCGCCAGGGGGGCGCCCCGATGCCTTGGGAGCCCTGGACCTCAGCACTTCCGCCACACCCGGAAGTGCTGGGTGGGAAGAGGATTGTGGATACCCGGAGGACTTCCGGATGTACCGTCAGAGCTTCTGCCACACAGGGGTGTGACTACGGAGCCCCTCAGGATGCACCTGGAGTCCTTCCGGGGTGAATAAAAGGGGCCACCTCCCTCCAGTCGTGGGCAAGAGTCGGGTGGAAGAAGGTTGAAGCTTGGTAGAGAGGAGTGGAGGCGGACCAGAGACTAATAAGGCATTGTGTTGTGGCCAGGACTTAAAGGGGTGATTGGTGCTTCGGCACTGGGTATTGTGCTCACTACTGTTGTAAATATTAGTGTATAATAAACGTGTGTGGTGAATCAACATGTCTACCTGTCTGTGTCCGGGCTGTTCCCCACAAGACGTATCACAACACACAGACAGCTTGTTCTTTTTAATGCTGCAACTGTGTTCCCACGAGCCCTGCCTTAACATACTCGACACCTTAGTTCAGAGTGCAAGAGTCCTTCCATGTTTTTCAAATCTTTGTTGCCAGTCTGAAATCTCGGCTAAAGCAAGCTCCTCTCAGAACCGTATTTGCACCGTTTAGCTTACTGTTTGACTAAGTGGATTTTGATGTGTGGTTAAATCCTGCAGCTTAGCCATGCAGTGTATTCCTTGCACACAGCATTAAATCCTTTAGCTGGCTTTTTTTTCCTTTAATTTACATTGTAATGGCTTACTTAATTATCTCATAACATTTGTCTGTCCATCCATCCATCTTCCTAAACCACTTCTGCAAAGCAGGGTCATGGGGAAGCTGGAGCCAATTCTCATCAATCAGCCACAAGGCAGAAACAATACCTGGATAGGGTGCCAATCCACCGCAGGGCAAACAAATGCACACACTGTAGGGCCAATTTCGACTAAAATAATAACAGTAATGTGTTGGGATTTCATTGTAACTGCTGTGACTCCCCTACTCCCCTGTGCCTGATTTGTGCTGGGGAGGGCAGCTTAGTAGTGTTCAAAAGGTTCTTCTGTACTTCACCTAAGACCTTTCAGCTACTTCTTACTGTCCTAATAAACCTGTAATGTTCAGGAGTTTTAGTTATACCACACTTTTACTCATTGTTGTACGGCATAGATGTTGCACATTACTCTAATAATACTGCTGCAATGTTTCAGCACTGCTGTTGCACATTACAACTGCTACTACTAATAATACTGCTGCAATGTCTCAGCTCCTCTGCAGTGTGTGTGTCAGAATAGTCTGACAAACACATCCTTTACAATGACTGTTGGCTGGATGTGTAGGAGCTGATCCCTCTAACTTGGTTTCCTGTCTGTCTGACATCACTTCCTGATTAAGAATAGGCCCAACCACAAACAGGAAATGCCGGTGGTGACAAGGGGGTGGGGGTGGGGAGCACAGCAGATGCAAGTGATGATTTAGGCAGCTGTCCGAGCCTGAGGCCTTGTCCCATCCTTCATTTTGTTTATGTTTCAGCCCTTCCTGTACAAGCTTCTGACAGATTTAAAATGAACTGGTAGTTTTGTAATTCATACGTAAAACACACGTGCAGATGATGAGAGCTCATCACACAGAAACCTGTTTTCTTCTGATATTAAAGATGAAGGAATCCTCAGTTGAAGCTTGGCGATTTCTGTAATGGTTGCACTCTCATCCCTTTGCCTCCCTCACTTGGCTGTTTCCTTTGTTTTATTTTATTTTTAATTAGTATTTCACTGTGCTGGTGTGGTAGCTGTGATTTAAGCTCCCAATGCTTTCCTCTGCAGCTAATCCGCTACTCTGCTTCCACCTAGTGGCAAAACAGTGTCATGGTAATTTAAAAGATACTTGGGTGTCGGGGATGCAGGGATTTCTGTATGATTTCTATAATTTCACAGAATAGGATGGAGCCTGAATGACAGCATGAGATGTTATTGATTTTCAGCTATTATTAAAATAGATATTTTTTAAAATATGTCCTCAGCAGTATCATGTGTCACAATCTTCTTTGTAAATGTCCTGCTATTCTCGCTGGCACACGCTATCTGCTGTGAATTATCAATATGAGTGATCACAAATGAGATTTTTCTCTTGTTTTTCAGGTATTACAGAGGAACCCATGGTGTAATTGTTGTGTATGATGTAACTAGTGCGGAGTCCTTTGTAAATGTTAAACGGTGGTTACATGAAATAAACCAGAACTGCGATGATGTGTGCAGAATATTAGGTAAGTTGGGACATTCAGCACCATTTGTCTTTCAATATTTTTTCCACATGGAATCACCCAGAAAAATCTTCACATCAGCCCAGTACAACAAAAAGCATGCTGAAATAATATAACTAGTAATGAGATAGAAGTTTGCTAATATTAATGCATGAAGCATTAATCAAAGTAAGGCATACATGGTGCCCTATTTTGGCATATTTTTAGGGAGAGGAAATTTAGGGTCTCTCTCTTGAACTTTTTTTTGGAGTGGATTCTGTTTAAAACATTTCGGCACAAACTGTCTAATACAGTGCTGAAGATTGTTACTGATTAGCAGCCTCCATGCAATGAGATTATAAGTGTTGTACATAAATCATAGTTTTTCAAAAGTGTATGCATATTCCTGGTCCCTGTGAACACTACATCTTTAAACTGTAAGGTGGTCTTTGGTTTGGTGACATATGGGAAGGCAATACACCGAGGACAGGATATGTCCACTTATCCACCTCTACTCAGTTTTAGCAAGGTTCTCCAGCTGTGGTCTCTTAATGGTATGTTGTAGAGTCCAGAAATTACTGGCCATGAATAGGAGTCTGGGTTACTTATGAATATGTATGTATAGTTGGCAGGAGAGCATGAATCAAAATGACTAATTCTAAAGATCTGAATTGGTTTAATGTTTTAAGTTAGGCTCTTTACAGTACTTGTGATACAAGGTACGCCATTTCATCTGATTGAAATTCATTACACTGCTTGCAGTGTGTCCTGCCATCCATAAAAGCAATTAAATATGTACACCAGTCCAAGACACAATGTGTAATGCCTACTGTTCATTCATTGCACCTGAACAGCAGCTACCACCAATTGTAAGGGTGGGATCACAGCCGTTTAGATAAAAAGAAAGACAGGAAGTAATGAGAGAGGTCCACTAAGTGGTTGTCTGGATTCTTATATTCCTAATCTATTTTAGTGGGTAACAAGAATGATGACCCTGCATCAAAAGTTGTGGAGACCAATGATGCGCAGAAGTTTGCAGAGCAAATGGGGATTCATCTATTTGAGACAAGTGCAAAAGAGAACATAAACGTGGAGGAGGTTCGTGGTTAATTATTCCATCTCACCTCTCTTTACCATATTTTCTTTTATAAATGTCTTTTTTTATTTAATAGCTGACTGGGGTGTGTTTTGTTTCCTTATCATTTGCTCCCAAGATGTTCAACTGCATCACAGAATTGGTTCTTAAAGCCAAGAAAGAAGTCCTGGCCAAACAGCAGCAGCAGCAACAGAATGACGTTGTCAAGCTGACGAAAAACAGCAAACGGAAGAAAAAGTGCTGCTAGTCACCCAGCAAGAGTCAGGACTGCTGTCAACAAACCACATAAAAGCCAGTCCAATTTGGAAGCCACTATCATGCAGATTTCAATAAAGAACAAACGAACCGTTTCATTAGAACTTTGACTTTTTTTTTTTTGGGTGGATTCATCAGTTCCATGTTGTTTCCTAGTCTCCACGCTGAAGTTTTATAGAAGGTGGACAAGACGACTATGCCAACAATGCATTGCCAAGATTCACTCCACTCGCGTCTTGTTCCACTTTGCATGGACAGCTGCAGAGCCCACTGTTTCCAGAGAAGACTTATGTAAAGACTGAAAGTGGCTGTGGTTTTGCCTTTGGCTGCCATCTCCATGCTTTCAGCGAATGCCAATTTTGACTTTGAACCCTGCCTCATTCTTTTTAAAAACAGATTAAGAACACCACAAGCTCCATTCTCCTTTGGAGACCTCTGTTTTTATTTGCACTTTCCCCTCTTATTATTAGTCTTTTGCTACCTTACATTTACTATTTCTCTTTATTATTGAGTTTATTTTAACCAACCACCTCCACCCCCCTAAAAAAAAAAAAAAAAGTGACCAGGAAGGGGCATTTAGGATTAAGACTTTTTGATGACTGATGAGAAACTGAAATTATACCAATTACTGGGTTTGTACCCAGCATCCTTCCAATAAAGTTGGGTTAAAAACTCCCATTTGGAATCATTGCTATATCAAGTAAATTAAGAGGGGAAAAAATAGGAAAGTTTTTTTTTTGGGGGGGGTGGGGGGAGCAATTGAACCTCCTTCCAATCAGGTGTATTCTTTTCCTAAGCCACTTTAATCCATAATAAACATTTTAAATAATTAACATTTGGTATAGAGCTCTGCCACTGTATTTCTGGTTTTGCTTTTGTCCAAACTTTTATGACAAGTGTGGCTTGTGCATTTAGAAACATTTGTCTATCCTGCTGGGAGCACACATTTTATACTAGGGGCTGTGCATGTTTGAGAAAAATATAAAAATTCATTTTCTGGTTTACAATATTTTCAAATTTTGCATTTGCCATTTCTTAGAAAATGTATTGTAAGTTGTTCCAGCATTGTAAGATTATACATATGTCCAGGTTACCTTGTGTGTTCAGAGAGGCAGCAGTAACTACAAAGACTAACACCTTTCTTTAAGAAATTGAAGCAGAAACATGGTTTTGGTGACACTAGACTGAAAACATTCCCAGGTAAGTAAAGCTTTTGGAATACATGCCTCATCAAGATGATTCTGCCATCTCCTTGTGTGAAACTTCAAATTTGTCTGGTTGTTTCTTAAGTTGTGAAAATGCTAGTTTAAAGAGGATTTACAATGGTTTAGTTCTTAGTTTTGCCCATTTCTTAAATTACTTAGACAAGTTTTAATCTGCAGAGGATACATGATTGTGCAGAATAGCAGTTACGTCCGTAGAAGAAAATAACTCCACACAAGATATAGGAAGCTATTTACAACAGCTAAAATTAAATATGTTTGTCTGCATACCCCTTCAAAAATTATGGCTGACTGCTACTCCCTCCTCCATAATCCTACATTATTAAACCTGGACTTATAGTTTATGGGCAAGCAAGGCATGGGTACTCTTGTTAAACCTTTTGAATTTATGCTAGAAATAACTTGCATACTGTGAGCTCCTTTATCTTTTCAGAGACACTACTGTTAAGTGGGCGGTTGTTGGAATAAATTTTTATCAGCCATGACTGTTTTTTCATTATAGCCCATTAGTATATTTGGAGTAACACAGCTTAATATGAAAGAAAAGCAGCATTCATACTTCAGCTTTTTTACTAAAATATTACATTTTCCATATACAATTTTATATAAAACCATCCATATTTTATACAAATAATCCAACCTGTTAGTAAAGTCAGTTCCATGTAGAAAAAGTGAGCTGCCCACTGCTCTGTATTTGATGTTTGCTTTCACTGCAGCATTAGTAATTTGGGAGAATGAAGTTGATTTGGTCACTTACAGCCTTTGAGATTTACAGGTCTTGGAATTGGAAGCAGCCAGTTTAGTTTTGGTATTAACTGGAGATCCCTTACTGCAAGGCAGAGTAGGCTGGCTTTAAATTCTGGGAGTAGGCACTGGCCACCAAAGTGGGTATGATGGGCATAAGTGGGATGATTTTGTGGAGTATTATAAAGGATCAGGTGGAAGAGCAATAAATGTTGGATGAGAGAAAAGGCAGACAGCACCCACCTCAAATTGTATGGGAATATGGCTTAATGAGAGTAAACCAGTCTAATATGCTTCTTCCATACAGACACAGCTACAGCTGGAACACTGGGAGCCTGGTTAAGGCCATTAATATACCGCACAGCTAAGCTGAAAAATTAATGCTTTTTATTTAGGGTATGGAGGGACAAGAGAAAACATGTTACTCTACATGGGTGTTGCAAAGTGCGGTGTCACATTTTCCATGCAGGCTGCTATAGTTATTTTTATTGAAATGGTGGCATTATTAAACATTTGTTCTTCACAGTAGTCATCAGTGATTTAACTGATGTACTGTGTTCACAGTAGACTCACTTATTGCATGTAAAACAGACAGTATTTCTACTGGCAACTGATAATCTGTATTTATGTATAAAATCTGGACCTATTCATGGAGGAGCCCAAAATACATAGCAGCTGTAAAACTAAATTACTATAGGCCCCCTTTGAGACAGCATTCCAGCGCCATTGAACAAGCCTACCATGTGATCCATGTCTCATTCAATATGCAAACTCTTGCACTGATGAAAAATAACCTTGTGGGCCTTTTATAGAATTTGGAGAAAAGATGGTTCAAGGCTGAAAAAACAAGATTTGGCTGTTGTGCAAACTAGGACTGATGTGGCGATTGCATAAAGTAAGTTTCATTTCCAGGTCAAGCCATTACAAAATCTAGTCACAGTGTACCTTTTGTATGTAGGGCACACTGGGTATTATAATGACCAAGGAACTGAAGATGTATTCTTACAGTATAGCTCCCTTATTCCAGTCAGTATTGGGAGTGACCATTCACCTCACCATGTCTTTCGAGCTTAGTGAGGAGTGAAGGGTTAGAGTAGCTCACAAGCTGCATGACATTTGCAGAACAATGACCAAGACTTGCATATTTCAGCAAGATCATCAGTGCAAACTTGTCACGCGAGAACCTAAAAAGTGCAATAGTGCACAAGCACGGTACTTGGCAAGCAACTGTTGCCCACCTTGTGTAAACATTGAGCTGAATAAACACAGCAGTCTCGGCTCATTTTAAATTCTCTTCTCCTATGTTTAGCAAAGTATTAAGTTATATAGATATTTACTTTCTGAGAGTTTACAAAAATAGTAAATCTTTGGATTTGTCCATGCTGCTGGCAGTCTTGTGATATTTATAGATTTATAAACTATCAGTTCTTTTTAAAGAATGAGAAACGACACTTTGCCTCTGCCCCCCCACAGGCGGGGTCCTCCAGCTGGGCAGAAGGGGGCAGACAGCCACGCCGGCCTGCACTGTTCGAGAACGAATATGGCGGCTCTCTCCATTCAGCCTGGTGTTTGTCCATCAGCTGCTGGTCAATGACCCTGTGCATGTCATCCTGAACACAAAGAGATACAAGAGTCAGTTTGTCAGAACTGGACCCTATAAAATCTACTGGCCAAACAGTAAAGCTTGTTAATATGAAGATCACAAATGGAGACAGGCAGAGTTAGGAAAAGGTGACAAAGAATGAATAGGATGTTGTATTTTTGAGGTACAATTTTCCTGAAATGTGGGTGTCTTTGCAACTCGTCTTGTGAGTAACAGAGGGTGAAACTCACAGAGGCATAAAAAGGAGTGTCATCCCCATCCTAACTCCCCCTGCTGCAACATAAATGTAAGACAAAATGAGTGGGGAAATCAAAAAAGATGATCTCTCTTTAAGAATTCCTCAACATAGTCCTTTAATAAGAAAGAGACTAAAAATGAGAACTCTGTGTTGTTCAAGGACAATTTTTGTTTGAGTTTATTCAGTCTAAATCATCTTCCTCAGAAATATGCAACTCCACAGCAATAGGTTGGGCATGAGTGGCACACACTATTTGCCTAAAAAAATGGCTAAACTGCCCTAATCTACAAGGTTACTGTGCAGTGAATTCTGAGAGAAGAGAATGGGAGGAAAAAAGTAAACTGAGAAAATATCTGAAATACACAAGGCTGAATCAAACAAATTGCTCATTTTTGACGGGGTAGTCTAGTCCTATCTGGACTCTACTAGCTGCCAATGGAAAGTGAGAAAAATGAAATGGGTACTTGGTGAAGTGATACATCAGCCATCATGGATGAGTTGGTAGGGTATGTGATGGCATATAAATGCTCACCTCGAAGGCAGGAGGGGGATTACCACAAGGCAGGAAGGATAGTAGCGGAGAAAGGCCACTAGATCAGAAACCACAGGAGCCAGATAGTAAAAAGCCCTGAGGAAGCAAACTGAAGCCGGGAGAAGAGACGTAAGAACACAAAATGGAGAACAGCCATCCATGCACACTGTAGAAGAGATTGATCACCATAGGTCCAGTGCAGCTTGTGTGTGTGTTGGAAAGATCCCAAGCCCATTTCCCAAATTTGTGCAGTTTGTTTAAAATTCTACTTTCAGCTGTTCTTCAGATGCTTCCAGTGAGAATTCAGCCAAAACTTCAGACACGAGTGACTAACTGAAAGCACGAGATGGACAATTCCGCACGCAACCAAATGAATGACAACATTAACACGTATTGTTAAAAGCCATGTTGTCAGTAGGAAAGTAGTAGGGCATGGTGGCTCTATGATATTGCTCCACCTATTACAGTGCAGTATGATCTGACTTTACACCTACCTGCCACGCCTCTAGTTGTTGGGATAGGTTCAGTTTCTGCTGGATGGCATCCAGGAGCTGACTGTTGAGGCTCATAATGTCACTTTTGCACTTGGCCAACTCCTTTTCTACTGCATTCTTCCTATTAAAAAATAAATTAAAACAAATTATTAAAAAAAGGAAATCAAGTGAAAATCCACTTGAAACTGGATTTTATATTTTTGATCCACAGGATAAAGCTTAAGCTTTGTTACTCTGTTAAGCACAATACTGCAAAATTGTGCAAATTCTGTAATGGAGAGAGCCCCAGCAGCTGTAGGGTGAAAATCAGACACAAATCCATGTTAACTGAATTTCTTGCTACCTGTGGATTTTTTGTATTGCCATTTCTGCACTTAAGTCTGTAGTTTTAACAAGGACATACAGCGAGTACTGCAGCAAACTTACTGTCATCAACACAGAGTCGTGTACTTATTCTTCAAGTTGGTTTAACCTATGATCACATTCAAAAAGACTCCAGATATAAATCACTTTTAACTGGTGCAAACCAAGGTGAAGTGCCAAAACATGGAACTTGCTGGGTCTCGGAACTCTGGTGTCATGCACAGTTGGTTTTCAAAATAAGTTTTTCCAAAAAAAAAAAAAAAAAAAAAAAAAAGTTGCAGTGGTGCAACTCAGCACTTTTTAAACTTGGGGTCATTTAAAAATGTAAGGCGGGGGGGAGGTGGTCACAAAAAATTGGAACAAATAAAAAAAAAAAAAAAACTTAGATGTGACTACTATTCACATATTTTTTTGTGAAGGCAACTGAAGACCTTTGTGCTGCCAGTCAACAGTATGGTGTAAGTGGGGATGCACATTAACCTGAAAGTTTACTTGCAGGCACATCTTTGATATATGATGGGCATGGCAAAAAAAAAAAAAAAAGTTTACTGCTGGTTTCTTATATCCCTAGACAGTTATACAGTGTAAATGGTTAACTTTAAGAAAGGACAAACAGGAAAACATGTCAATGCAGTGGATCTGGGCACACAAGGAAGTAGTAAAAATAAAACAAAAAGAGCAAGTATAATGAATCGTTCTTGCAGTATCAATTTAATTTTAACTTTAATCATGGTGAAAAGCAAACAGCTAATTTGTAACAACATTCTGACAAATGAAAGTATGAAACCTGTGAAATTAAAAGCACATTTTAATATTAGACAGGCCGAGTACTTAAGAAAATAGAGATCTGAAAGACTTTAAAATTTAAAAAACAAGAAAAAGTTTCGAAAAATGTGCAACAGTTCAGAAAAAATACCTAATTACTTCTTATGTTGTGTCTTTCTTAATTCTAAAAGCTAAAAACAAAAATTCCAAGACTGAAGAAGACCTTGTTTAGCCAACTGCAACTGAAAAATTGGAAACTGTTCACATAAAGCATAAGCACAAGCTACGTATAATTCATCACTCAAATAAAGAATTTTGGAAATTTGCAATGACCAGTTTTAGCAATGAATTGTGAAAACTGTAAAAATCTCTAAAATTTGTAACCAAGTTTGGACAGATGTATATAAAAAAAAAAAAAGATTGATGACAATATGCATAAAAACTTCAGCCATTAGATGGACATGCATGAGTTGAACATATTTTTCTAAAAATTTATTTTTTAAGGAAGAAGTTATGTAATGGAGTTTTTGTGTTGGCATATGTACTAACGGTGATGGAGTAACAGAATGGAATATGCGGATAACAGACATTACTTTTACACGGTGTGTCATTCATCGAGAGGCACTAGTGGCCAAGAACATTTCTTCTACATTAAATGCAATGCTGCAAGATGCTGCAAGTTATCAACTTCAAAGCAGTGTGCTTAATAGCGGCCTCTTTGCTAATTTATGCAAGGATATAGAATCTAATAAACTTTTTTTGCACAAAGAAGCAAGATGCCAAAGGAACAAACTTTAAGACTACTGAAAGAAAAGATTAAGTGATGCTATCTTTGTTGTGGGGGAAAAAAAAAAAAAAAAAACCACAACTGTAAAATCCAAATTATTTTCAGACAATGTTGGAATCTGCAAATTAACTTATTTGTCAGATATATTCAAGAAAATGAGTGAACTAAATACATCTCTGTAGAAGGAGAAAACTTTTTCTGAAAGGTAAAGTGCAGGTATTTAGGAAAAATAAACATTTGGAGAAATATAAAATAACTCACTTAGAATGTTATGTATCAACAACTTTGTCACTAAAAGCAATTTGACTATAACTGATCTTTCTGTATGCTTAGAAAAGCAGTTTAGAAAATATTTTTTGCAGATCTTCAAACTGAGCAATTTGATTTGGTTCAGAAACCACTCCTTGTACAAAAGTGGTTTAAGAAGAATTTGCCGAGCTTGCTAGTGATACAAATCTTCAACTTGAAGTTTGAAAAAAAAAAAAAAATCTTTGAATGGTTTTTGAATTGGAATTAAAGCTACATTTCCATGTAGTAGGCATTGACCGCTCTTCTACCATTTGGCATTTTCAACACTGGCTCTAATGAAACAAAATACCACTCCAGTCTTAAAAATATTGAAGTTGCTATGAGATTAACACTGATGAAAATTAAAGCTAAGATTTAATATACTGTGTCGTAATAAGCAAAGTAATCTCATTAAAAGCATTTATAATAATTATTGCTAATAATCTATTCTCATTTTCCTGATTAGGATCTTGGTGGAAGCAGGCCAAACAGGTCAACCCAGATTTCTCTGTCCTCAGCTACAGTTGCAAGCCCTTTTCTGGTGAATCCCCAGGCATTCACAAGCCAGTCAAGAGATATAATCTGTCCAGTGTTTCCTGGGTCTGCCACAGAGTCTCTACCCATCCTAACATGATGCCCAAACCACTTCAAAAAGCATAGGACTGTTTCCCCTTGTCACATGCTGTAGGAGGTACTTCAGAAACGTTGGGTAACAGGGATACTCTTGCATGCTATTTGTTCCCTATATGAATGCAGCGAGAACTGTGGTTGAATACTAGGCATGAAGTCAGATTGGTGCATTGTCGCTGTCAGGCTCCATTAAAAGCAGTGTCTTGTCACCATATCAGTTTCTGCTTTTCATAGATAGGATATTAAGGGATATTGGAGGATGTGATGGTGTCCAGCTTGGGAGGCCAGGGTGTAGTATCATCGCATTATGTAGCTACTATCCTCTTTGCTTCATGAAACTGTGACCTTCGGCAGGCATTAAAGCAATCTGCATGAGGAGTGTGAAGCTCCTAGGATGAGAATCAGCACCTACAAATATGAGGTCATGGTTTTCTCTCAGAAAGGAGTGGATTACTCTAGTTACGTAAATGGGATATAGTGGTTTTTTATATTATATATAAGAAAATTGCACCTCTGTCTGTGTCTAGGTTTTCTACCTTCTCTGATCCAAAATGGCAGATTACAAGACTGAAGGGCTTAGGCATGAAAACAAGTAACATTACCTAAATGAGCAAAGGTCACATTGAGTCATTTTAAATTCACATTTTAACAGCACAAATAAATAAATAAAGAAACCACAGTAATTGCATCTGACAACCTGAAACTACAGCTATCCAAGATCAAACTTCATACTTAATAAGAGATGTCTCTTATTATTAACAAGTTTCTCTTGAATGCTGAGTTGTCTGCTCTACATAAAAAAAATTCACTTACTTTGAGATTGCCTCATCACGGTCATGAATAGCCTTCTGAAGCTGCCAATCTGCTGCTCTTTCCTCAGCGGTCGTTTTGAGCTGCTCCCTCTCTTCTTTCAAGTCAATCATTTCCTGAGACATGAGTGTCAGCTATGAAAGATATGGAGATACTATATACTTAGTAAATATGTAACACTGCTCTAATTTTCAGCTTTGATGACTTTTTGCATATGTAGTTCTTGCATTCATGTGGCATACCATGTGGCTCAGTTGGACTGCTGACCACAACTTTACAGAAGAGTAAGTCACTTTGCCATCCAGCATTCCAGTTATAGAAATGTGTATGTCCAAAAAAATAATTTACACCTAGGGCCCAACAAAAAATTTTTTTCCACAGAAGTGGTCTTCTATAATGATTATAGTGAATGTTGCTAAAAAATGAAGGCAGTAGACAAAAAGGTTGTTAGGGACTTTAGTAGTTGCTTACAGGCAGCCAGCAGTAGTACCCAAAGCAACAACCCAGGAGTGTAAATCTGATTAAGGCAATTCCCCCCCCCCCCTTTTGGATGACTGTCACCATTTTGTGAACACAGATTCTTATTTAAATATACAGCATTGAATGGATGGGAGAACACTGCCCTGACAATCCCCAATCAATTTTAAGTGCAAGATATTTAATTCTAATCCTTCCAACCCAAAAGGACTACAAATCCCTTGTTACTTACATACATCTGCCAATTTACTGTGCTCCCTTTCCTAACAGTATTTTGAAGGAGAATAATATTATACACAGCAGCATTTTGCTACAACTTTAAGGCTCTAATGTTCCTACACTAATCACAATGTAAACACCTGATGCTGAAGTTGCAGAAGTTCCTCCTGACCCAAATGAACCTTTTGTTGCTCCTCTTCATTCTTTTCCCTCAGGACACGCATCTCCTCACTCATCTTTTTGACCTGTTCTTCCAAAGCATCCTCATCACTCCGACGGGAGCCCTGTGATAGAACAGGCAAAAATACCAAATGAACTAGAAATGGCAAATGAGCTGCACTGTGTCACACGAGATGATGTAGTCTGGGTTAGAAAGAATTATAGCAAGAGTGAAAACCAAGAGCAGCACTTACTGTGGATTCATTCCCGTCCAGCAAATTTTGAGTGAGTCGCTTCAACTCATGCAGGGCATTATGCAGGCTGCCAGCTGGGACATCTTTGGCAGACGAGGTATCGGATGATTCGTCCATTGACGAGTCAGTGGATAGGGCAGAATCTGTAATGTCATTGCCCCGTAGCTGTGAGCAGAGTGCACGGACTTGGCAGTAGGCTTCCCAGAGCTGAAGTCTTAACTGAGGAAGTAAAAATAGAGATATTAAAAAAAAATAAAAAACAAACAAAAAAAAAACGATTGCATGATTTGCAGGACTTGACCCCAAACTGTACTTTGCTCTGTGTCTGCTTTACCTGAATTTGCCTACTTCTTTTTCTATACCATAAAAGGACAGAGTGGCCTAGTGGCTATAGAAATATATTTGACCATGAAATATTGCTGATACGGCTTGAACATCTTGTTGGGCTTAAAGGGGCTGCTCTTAACTGGTTCAGGTCATATTTAACTGGTAGACACTTTTCAGTGACTTAATTCCTCTTTTTCATCTACTGCTCCTCAGGGATCCATTTTGGGTCCTATTTTATTCTCTATATACATTCACCCTATTGGAGCAATTTTTAGGAAATTTAACATTTCCTTTCACTGCTATGCTGACGATACTCAGGTTTATATTCCTGTCTGCAACTCTGCAACAAATCAACTCCACAACTGTCTGTCTGAACTAAGATCCTGGATGGCTAATAATTTTCTTGATCTGAATCAAAATAAAACAGAGGTGCTTATAGTGGGTCCATCAGCTAAAGCCCAAATTGGTCTTGGACTTCTCGGCTCTGTCTTTTCCAAACCTCAAGTCCACAATCTTGGTGTTACCTTTGATAGTAACCTCTCTTTTGAGAAACAAGTAAATTCTGTAGTCAAGAGTTGCTTTTTCCAACTTCGTCTATTAGGTAAGATCAAGCCTTTTTTATCTTCTAGGGATCTTGAGAAAGCTACTCATGCTTTTATTTTTTCTCGCCTCGATTACTGCAATTCGCTGTATTCTGGGATTAACAAATCCCTGATACACAGGTTACAGCTGGTCCAAAATGCTGCCACTCGCTTTCTGGTTGGGGCAAGAAAGTAGGACTCCGTTTCTCCCATTTTAGCTTCTTTACACTGGCTGCCTGTCAGTTTTCAAATTGATTTTAAAATCTTGCTGCTAGTTTTTAAATCTTTATATGGGCTTGCTCCTGCCTATTTATCTGAACTGTGTGTTTTACACCAGCCATCCAGAGTGCTTAGATCCTCTGATCAGTTGTCTCTTGTTGTCCCTTGTACCAAGTGTAAAACAATGAGGGACAGGGCCTTTGCAGCTGCTGCGCCTCGCCTGTGGAACTCTTTACCTCATCATATAAAGGAGTCGTCTACAATTGAACTGTTCAAAACAAGATTAAAAACTCATTTCTATTCACTTGCATTCCGTGACCTTCAGTAATACTGATGGTTTCCTCTTTGTGATTATATAACATTACTTCTATTTTTTATGTATACAACATTACTTCTATTTATTATGTATTTTATTTTATTTTATGCTCATATATTTTATTTCTATTTATGTTTTATGTTAATTTGTTTTGTTTTTCTTTTATTCTATTATTGTAAAGCACTTTGGCCACAGCATTACTATGTTGTTTTAAATGTGCTATATAAATAAATTGACATTGACATATGTATTACCGAAGGAATCAGAAAGAACAACTATGCAACTCTTGGGCTTCAATCCCCACTAAAAACACAGAGACACACACATACAGTAATCCCTCGCTACTTCGCGGTTCACTTTTCGCGGATTCACAACTTCGCGGATTTTATATGTAAGCATATCTAAATACATAACGCGGATTTTTCGCTGCTTCGCGGGTTTCTGCGTACAATGGGTCTTTTTACTTGCTTCCTCAGTTGGTTTGCCCAGTTGATTTCATACAAGAGATGCTATTGGCGGATGGCTGAGAAGCTACCCAATCAGAGCACGCAGTTAAGTTCCTGTGTGCTGCCGATTGGCTCAGCGACGGAGTGTTGCATTAACCAGGAAGTCTCATCTCACTCATTCATCATTAACGTGCTAATGCTTCAGCACCAACAGAAGATGCAAATGATTGCAGAAAAGGTAAAAGTTTTGGATATGTTGAAGGAAGGGAACAGCTACACCGCTGCAGGACATCGATTCTTTTTATTTAAAAAGGAGGAAAAGCATATAAGATCTACAGCCGCAGTGTCCTTTAACCAGGGTGCAAAACGAGTTGCAAGTGGACGTGATAAGGCAGTAGTCTGGATGGAATCTGCTTTAGGAATCTTTGCAACAAGGTCGACGACGTCATGACCGCCTACAAGCTGCTACGTGTACTTTGTTATACAGTAAGTGTAAACTTATCTACCGATTTCATATTGCTTAGCAGTTGTCCCTGTTTTTAATAGAGTAAATGGTGGGTTGTAAACAATACAGGGAGGGTTTAAAAACGTCCAAATACACGTTAAATAAATAAATATAGTGTCCCTACTTTGCGGAAATTCAGTTATCGCGGTCGGCCTTGAAACCTCTCTCCCGCGATAAGTGAGGGATTACTGTACTTCTATTTATTATGTATCTCATTTTTATGTTCATATATTTTATTTCTATTTATGTTTTTGTTGTTTTGTTTTTCTTTAATTCCATTTTTGTAAAGCACTTTGGCCACAGTATTACTATGTTGTTTTAAATGTGCTATATAAATACATTGACATAATGCATTAATTTCATTTTAAACGTTGCAATTTCTTCAATGTAGCCATTAATGTAAGGTTCTAAGCGAGTCTCTTAAGTCTATAACTAGAGCATTTGCTGGTTAAAATAACTATTTTAGTGAGCCATTTTTGATTCAAATGTCCTCTAAATACTACAAATATTTACTTAAAACTTTGGGCTGTTGCTAAACACCAATCACACTCGGTTATAAACAGAGTTAACAATGAAGTTATCAGCAATCTGATTCTTTATCTAGAAAAGAGTATTACCACATAAATAAACAGTATCTTCTTCCTCTACCACAACATTAAGAGAGTTGGAAGATTACTTCCAGCACATCTCACCACAGACACTGTCTGACTGCAGCTTCCACTTTTGGAGACTTGACTCAAAATCTTTTACAGTGCCTCCAATCCTGCTCCAGTCTAGGCCCCAACATCACAATTCCATTTAGCAAAAATGGTGTCCTGCGGTGGGTTGGCACCCTGCCCAGGATTGGTTCCTGCCTTGTGCCCTGTGTTGGCTGGGATTGGCTCCAGCAGACCCCCCCCATGACCCTGTGTTCGGATTCAGCGGGTTGGAAAATGGATGGATGGATGGATAAACATCATATCCAATTGACTATATCCCAATTCGACAACAATCCAAAAGTAACCGATTTGGGGTTTGTGTAAGGAATGCTCCTATCCCAACCCCAAAATATCCCAGCATTTCATTACCTGTTCTCTCTCCTGCTCCAATTCCTCAGCCTCCATGCTCTGCTCAATCTCAGAAAGCAACGAAGTAGATGTGGAACCCAGACTTCGCAGGCTCCGCTCCTCACTCAACTCCTCCATTCGAGCTGCCAGCTGCCGGTGAGCAAGACGCACTTCTTGAAGTTCTACCTGGTTCTGACGCAGCTGCCAACACAAAAAGACTGTTGTTGAGTACCAGAATGTGAAAGCCTTCTCCAGTCTGCGGTGTTCACAAGGTTAGTACAGAAGCACATTATGAAAACAGTTTTACCTTTGTCATTATGCAGAACAGTTACATTCACTTGGGGTATGAATCACCTGACATCACCACCTCCAAGGTTTGAAACTAACCAAAATTCAGCAGCATCTCCCGCCGACCATGTGAGAATATGGAGGAGTCATTTGTGTGAACCAAAATCCCTATTGCATGGCAGCTACACTTATGCCCTCAGGGTAAAGAATACTGGTGAGGTCCAATTTGTTGCTTGCTAATTTGTACTGAAGCAGACAAGAGACAGAAAGCATCCATTGATAAGATGTACAGTGTAAATTAGTGCATACTTCTTTTAGTTAAGAAAATGGAAGACTCCATTGACATAACCAAAATTAAAAGGGAGAACCAAATTAGGGTTGCAATACCTAAGCATATGTTTCAACAACTGTAAAGAAAATTCAAAAGCTAATTGGGTCTTATATGCATCATTTCTTGAAGAACATTCCCAATGTCACTTGGAGCAAAGGTACTTAATCAGAATGACAATAACACAGAGGGTGCAAGATCTTGCATCTCTCTCCACAAGGCCCCAGGGCTGGGCTGATCAATTAAGTTGTTATACTGGATTCACCATCTACTTTACCTGCTCACATGAAAGTCTATACAGTCCTAAATTGTAACATTCCTCTCAGTCCTTGACTACAATATTAAAGACCAGGGGCCTCATATATAAATGGTGTGTACGCATGAAAATGTTGCGTAAGCCCGTTTCCACGCTCAAATCGCAATGTATAAAACCTAAACTTGGCATAAAGCCACGCACATTTTTACGGTAGCTCCAACCCTGGTGTACACAAGCTGTCCGCTCGGTTTTGCCAACTGGCGGCACCCAGCGTCAAAGCAATGCTTTTGCTCCAGTGTGGTTTCCCTTTCTTTTTAGATCCACACTGGATCAAAAGCACTGCTTTGACGCTGGGTGCCGCCAGTTGGCATTATCAAATACACCGAAATTAACTGCATATTGTTAGTTTAAGGCATCCAATTGTAATTAAACTGTAACAATAAAATGGTCCACGGAATGGCCAAACTATTCCAAATACCATAGCTGCTTTAGCGTTTTTACTCTCACTGCACCACTCTGAGTAGCTGATTGGAAAGAGAATTATCGGTATACAGAATCAAGCACACACTGCCTCAGCCATTTCGCTATTTGAACTGCTCTCATCCGACAAACGCTTCAAAGCCTTTCCTGTACGGACCTTGCTTCAGAAACAGTTTCATCCCAAGAACTATAAATGCACTCAATCAATCCATCAAGTGCTCCTTATACAACTGTTTGTACTTACAAGTACAATTACCTCACTGTAAACTTGCAATACAGTTATAATATTGCACAACCTGCGCCACTTTATAAAGCGCGTATTTGCATATAATGACGCTATCATTTTTAAGATGAAATGCAGCAAAATATGTTTATTACATTATACAGATAAAATGTTAACATCCTTTAAATAATCTATATTACTAATTAAACATGTGAGGACACTGTATCACAGCGCAAGCGACGAGCTGGCACTCTGATTATTCCTGCCTCGCGCTGTATTCTTGCTGGGGCTGGCGCAACACTGGAAAGATAGATAGATAGATAGACAGATAGATTGAAATATCTTTGTAGTACATGTTTACTTATTCTATGTTCCTTAAAAGTTTTGAAGAATCAAGAGTTCTAAGCTTACAGATGGCTTAACATCTATTACAGAGCTGATTGTGTGGCGATTAGTTACTTGGTGAAAGAAAAGGAAGGACAGGAATTGGGGGTTAGTATGTTTGAAAGAAGTACTGCTGCAATAAACTATTTCATCGAAGGTCACGCACAGTGCAGCAAGCATCCTGCAGGAGGCAGGAACAATCTGGACCAGGCGCCTGCTCGTCACTATCACTGTGCCACCGTGTTCCCATGTTTAATAACACGCTTTAACTCCTATCACCATGAAAATGATATCATGTATACATCTCAGTATTTTAATTATTCAGAGAGCTGTAATATTACGAATGTAATGAATTATGTGTCCTGTCGGAGGAAGATAAAGCCTGTTTAAGAAACAGGTAGTGCACATAGAGCATAAAGAAGATCAAATACAAAACAAAGCATTTAATGTGCTACTTTAGTTATGATGGGATTTGAGAAACTAGTAAATTAAATGATTTTAAGATGAAGTTTATGATGTTCTACTTTAATGACAAAATAAAGTACGTGATTAAAGTGGAAATTCTGAGATTAAAGTTGGCATTTTGTGCTCCCCCTCCCCCCCGCCCCCAATGTGTGCCTATTTTTTTTTTCTCTGTACCCTAATATACTTTCATATGACACTCAGATGGTGGGCTACAGCTTGCCTTTTCACCGCGACTTTGATATCTGACCGCTACTTTTTTTTTTTTTTTTTTTTTTTTTATTTCGGGCACTGTGCAACTTAGTGTCGAGAAACTCGAAAGTTCAACTTCACAATGTCACTCGATCAACTTCCTTTTGTTGATTATATCACTGTTTAAACCAACAAATAGTAAGTTTTTCTTTGCCTCCACTTGGTATTCGCTGAAATTCTTCTGTTTTCCCCCGTGCTTTTGCCATTGTCTTTTCACAGATGGCTGAGCTTAAGGGCTATTTATATTGATTTGCATATTCAAAGAGGTGTAATTCTGGGAAGAGTTGGGACAGTACAGCAGGCACATGCACGTGCGTTACATAAATTCCGGTCAGCGTGAAAAGTATCAGAAGAACGTGGAAGTTAGCGTTCGCAGATTTACGCACCTGGATTTTTTGTGCGTACAAACATTTCCGCTTTTGTCCGTACGCAATGTTATAGTGTGAATTCTACGCACGGCATTATACATGAGGCCCCAGGTCAGTACAAATGAAGTTGGGAGGGAATTAAATATTCATTTTAACCAATGCAATATTGCAACATATCCGTTAACTACATCAAGTGTGTTCAAAATTATCAGCATTTAATTAGCATTACTTAACTAACCAAGCAGCAAGGAATGCATAAAACATGATTACTTCCCTGCAGAATTAATTTAACCACATATTATGGATGTTACTACTTTGTCCACAAAGTAACTGGTAAAAAGTGAACATGTCCAGTGTGGAGAGGACTTTGGCAAAAAAAAAAAAAAAATCCACCCTAATTCAGAATGTTTATCCATCCATTTTCTAAACCTGCTTAATCTTGAGCAGGTTCACATGGAATCTAGAGCCTATCACTGTAAGGGAAGAACAATCCCTGGCCAGGGCACCAGTCCATCACAGAGAGAAAAGACACATCCATACCCACATACCAAGACCAATTTATCATCATCATAAATTCACCTAACCTGCATGCATTTGAACTTTGGGAGGAAACTGAAGCACCCAGAGGAAACCCACACATGGGGAGAACATTAAAAACTCAATGTAGGGAGGACCCCGATGTGAATTCAAGGTTTTTCATAAGAAATGAAATTATTTTCTTCGTGAGACAGAACTAATAAAACAAGAATAGTACACAAAGAAAATTACACATCATATTTTAAATTATAAAATATTCTTGATTGTAATAGAAATGTGTTGTTTTTCACCCCTTAATATAGGTCCATAGAGCACTAGATCCCTAGTAGAGCATCAACAAATCTCATATTCATAGTCACCCATTTTAAAATAGTCTAAAATGATACCTCACGTTTATTTCTTAAATTTGTTAATTTTAACCATCTAAGAGTGGCTCTGCTAAAGTTTCCAATCCCCCCCCCCCCCCCACCAAAGTGTTACTAAAAGGAGTACCTTTGACTATCACATCCCATTATGGGGTCATACCCCTGGTGTCTATTTTTATGGCACACACAACTTCAAGTCCTCCTGATTATTTTTGCTGAAGGCACCGATTGCTTTACTCTTTATCATAAGGGTGAATCTCCTGCACAAAACATGGTCCAAAAATTGCCTAAAAATGCAGGTTTTTTGAGTGTACAGGGCCAAAAATAGGGGGTTGGGGGGGGAATCCAAACATCTTGACATCTTGCATAACCAAACATCAAGACATATTGAACTGTGCATCACAGGCAGGGGTTTTCCCATACTGGCGAGACAGAAGATGCCAAAAAAAAAAAATTCACATAAAGTAATTCTTATGAATGCAAAGAAAAAAATAAAACAAATAACTAAAGATTTAAGCATATATGGCTTAGGCATGCACACTGTGCCATTCAGGTTTACAGTTGCTATATTAAAACATACAACAACAACATATCAAGAAAGGCATGATAAGATTGCTATAAACGATAAACTGTTCCACACCTGTGATTTCCATCAGATAGGGTAGTACTAGGGTGTTGTACCGTGTTAGCCATTATGAATGTAGAGAAAAGCCAAGCAAAATGACACCTTTTATTGGCTAACTAGAAAGATTACAATATGCAAGCTTTCGAGGCAACTCAGGCCCCTTCTTCAGGCAAGATGTACTATTGTACTATATGTACTATTGATTACATCTTGCCTGAAGAAGGGGCCTGAGTTGCCTCGAAAGCTTGCATATTGTAATCTTTCTAGTTAGCCAATAAAAGGTGTCATTTTGCTTGGCTTTTCTCTACATCAGATAGGGTAAAATTCTACCAACACCCACTTTTTGAACTTCAAAAGGTACTATGAATATGTCTTAAAAGTTGTTTCTCTGAAGATTTGGGAATCAAAAAATCTTAAGCCGAAAGGAAAGATATGAAATTCTGAGTTCAGACTGTTCTTACTATCTGACAGTAAAAAGTTTTTTCACTCTTCAAATAAATAAACTGGGTACTGGTTAGATAGGAAATTGGTACAGGCACTTACCTGTAAGTCTTTATCATTGCTTTGTCTCTCGAATAGTAGTGTTCGCTCTTGCAGTGCATCAATTGTCCCCTGAAGAATGTCGTTATCCTCCAGTACTGCACCAACACGCTGCTCCAGCTCCTGCTTGCGATCCGAGAGCATTTTAATCTGCCAGAAAAACAAACGGTCAGATTTTCCTGGCTCAGCCTGGCCCAAGAAACCTCCACTCCCACCTATGATCCAGAAAGGTAATGAAAGAATGCATGTTGCCTAGCAAAGATTAGGGAGTGAGGGAGGTACAGAGGTGGGAAATTCACCCAAGAACAGAAACCAGGCTGAGACAGCTCTTCTTGTGTCAGAGACCTCTGAAAGGCAAAGTGTTAACCCTTAACATTTTTTGTAAAGATGGGCAAGATCTTTCCCCATCATGCAAGTACTGCTTAAATTAACAAGATCTAAAGTTTATGGTGCTTGACTAGAAGTAACAGGAGCATATACAAACTGTGAATCTACTGTGTGATCCAGAACAGGTCATTTCTCCTGCATGTATTTTATTAAGTAAATATCACTTACTATAAAATTACTACTGGCTTACACCAGCAATGCCTTTAATGATGATAACCTACCTACGGTCTTTCTTTTCCAACAAGCTTTGAGCTTTGGATAGAGTCCGGGACATGCCATACATTCAGCTCTGTTCAGAGTTATTTAGACAGGTTTGCTTTTTTATTTATAGAATTGATTTAAAAATGCTCACATACAATTTTACTCAATAATAGACTTACATGAATCTAGAAAAGGAGATGGAAATTACACTCTATTTAGTCTGCTGCATCTTTTTTATATTTCCTACAATTACTTTTTGACCCCTTGATGTCAAAACTCAAAATTCCTAGAAGTAACCTTAATTGGGTATGTTACTTTGAAGGGGAAGAGTGTGTGTGCACACATGTAGAAGTGTCGTGTATGGGCAGGACAGCAAGTTCTCTTAACTCAGAGTAACACAAAAGAAAAACATGAATGGAGGTGTCCATTATACATATTGTTTTTCGAAGAGAAAGGGTTTTGGACTGAATCAGCAAGTCTCCCAAAGACTAAGAGGTGTTTATTCAATTTATGGTAGCTCTGTTTCTTGTTTACAAAGCTTGGGTTTAATCTTATCACATGACTGAAAGGCGTGGAATCAGCTTCATATAGTGTTATTTGGTGCTCCATGCAAGGCACTCTCATGCAGACATGAATAAGTGGATTTCTTGTATGCAAGAAAAGGTTTACTTACTTCAAGAACTTGCTGCTCCAGACCAGGTAAAGAGCCAGGAGAGTGGACAGTAAACAGAAAGAAAGATGAATGGACTGCAGTTAGTTAAAACAAATTGTCTCTGCAGATGCCAAGCATGCTTATGGCTGAACAAGATAAAGCCCAATATTCATTGCTTTAGAGGAAAAAAGCCTTCAGGATCAACCAGGATCCACAATGCACCAAAATTCATCTCTATCAGCAGAAAACCCACCCCAAAATAGAAAATAATGCCTTTTCAAATTTCAGCCTTTGCTTGCCAAGTTGGGGGGTCCCAAAGGTTTAATTTTTAATGCTCTATAGAAATAGCTGTGCATGTTCTCACATTTTACAAACAGAAAAAAAAATAACAAAACTAAAACTTCTAAAGCCTTTCAAATCAATTAGTAATTGACTTGTAGTCAGGTAAACAAATGCATTACACCTTTTATTGGCTAACTAAAAAGATTACAATATGCAAGCTTTTGAGGCAACTCAGGCCTCTTCTTCAGGCAAGATGTAATCACTACAATCATTACATCTTGCCTGAAGGGGCCCCGAGTTGCCTGGAAAGTTTGCATATTGTAATCTTTTTAGTTAGCGAAGAAAAGTGCCTTGAGCATGGGAAAGGCGCTATATAAATAAAATGTATTATTATTATTATAAGGTTTCATTTTGCTTGACTTTTCACTACATTCATAATGGCTAACACGGTACAACACCCTAGTACTAAATGCAGTACATAAATACACACAACTAAACCTTTTTGCTTGACCCACCAACCCCAGATGATTACCTCGGCCTGCAGGATCTCTAATCGAGACATGTGTTGACTGCTGGAAATACTCTTCTCTCGAAACTCATCCCTGAGTGACTGGATCTGCAAGGTTAGCTGCCTCTCCACTTCTGCTGCCTAGAGAAAACAGACAACAAAGTAATCTTATCTTCAATAGCTTAGAGAGTTGCAGAGGGAAAAACAAAACAAAAAACTATTGACAGTTACCGAGGGAAGGAAGAACTACTGATGCTTGGATGAGATCACCAAAAATGTAAATCTACTAAAAAAAAGTTACATGGAGACAAACTGTAGGAGCAAACGACCTAGTGTGTTGCAAGGTGCTGGCTTTCCTAAAGTTCAGTTATGGGTTCAAAAAAATGGCCAAAATGAAACTGCTTTCTAAAGAAACATGTCCGTTTGTTTGGCAGATTTCCATAAAATTGATGGCTATTACTGCCCTGAGAGTAAAGAACAAATTGCACCTAACCAGTGTAGAAAAAGACCGGGAAGGTCCAGATGCATAACTGCACAAGAGGATAAAGAAAGCAGAGTGTGTAGTGCGAGAAACAAAACACCTTTTAGGCTTCTTCCTGAAATAATACACCCCAAATACTAGTGTCACCTGCAACAGAAACAACAATTTTGGGATGCTTTTTCAAAGAAAAAGACGTATGTGAAATTGGAAAATAAAAAGAAAAGGTTAAAATAGGGAAAAGATCAGACATTTGACAGAAGATGATTGGCAAAAGTGTATTGTGCACATCTTCATGGGGTTGTCCTTTCCCTTTTGCAGAGGACAGTGGTATTTGATGTATATTTAGTGAAGACAGCAACTGAGGCACTGTATGGCAGTCCTCTCTCAAACTTCAGATTCTGATGTCCTCTTATGCGTTTTGCGTCTGTCTTCATTTTTTGTCCGGTTTAGATCCAGTATACCCTCATCTCTCAAAATAGTAAAAAGACACCTTTGTATGTAATCTTCAGTTTCTTGACAATCTGTCACATGAAACAGCCTTTCCTTCTGCAAAACACAATAGACTGACATGTTTCTTGAGAAAGCAGTTTCATTTTGGACATTTTTGAACCCAGAACTGAACTTTAGGAATGCCAGTACCTCGCAAACCAAGGAGCTAAAGCAATTAGAAAGATTTCTCCAATAACCAATTGGCATGTAAAAAGGACTATTTAAAAGATAAGCAAAAGGAGTTTACAATAAAAGGAGATTGAAGGAATTGCTGCGGATGATGAGGTTTTCCAGCCATATGTGAATAATAAATACACTTCAAGCAGTAATAGCTATTATGCAAATTACTAATACCTTGGCTATATTTTTAAACCAATTTAATAGAATCTTAATAAAAAAAATAAAAAAAATTAAAATAATAATTTATACCAAAAACATGAAAACATCTGGGTGACCCCAAGCCTTTGACTGGTTGTACACTTTCATGATCAAAAGTTTTCGGCAGAGCTGTTCATCACTGGAGTAGCTAGTCAATGTTTGGTCTTTAACATCATAAATGCCAAAATCCCACAAGGCCATTTGGAATAAAGAATGGACTGTCCAAGGGTGATAGACTTGGACTTGGACCATCCAAGCAGCAGCAGCCCAACTGCTTAATCTAAAAGTCATCCAAGATGACTCCTCCTGTGACACAGCTGTTAAATGTATCTTTATAGAAAGTACTGTTTAAACTTTTTCACTTCAAAGCAAAGGTGAATTTGTTTAGGGATTTACAACCAGTTGTTACTATTATTTACTATTCATTTATGATTTTCTATCTTATTTTCTGCTGCAGTTATTCTATTCTTAATACTACATTTTATTTAATAGGCGCCTCTCAACACTCAAGGTTACCTTACAATGAAAATAAACAAGATTAATAAAATAAAAACAAAGAACCATAAATCAAAAAGAAATAAAAAGGTACAGACGTAGTAGCAAACATACAAAGATAACAGGCAGTAACGGTGTTAAGGAGGGCAGTTTTAAAAATGTGTTATTGAGTCTAGTTGATGGATAGGAGAGGGAAGAGAATTCCAGAGTTGAGGAGCACTATGACAGAATGCTCAAGCTACCATAGAACAGAGTTTGATCTGTGGTACAGAAAGTAGAGCTGCAGATGAGGATCTGAGTGACCGAGAGGGAGTGTAAGTCTGTAGGAGCTCAATAAGGTAGGGAGGAGCAAGGTTGTGGAGAGCTTTAAATGTTAAGAGCAGCATTTTGTATTGTATTTGGTAGTTAACAGGGAGCCAGTGAAGTTGAAAGAGAATAGGTGTAATATGTTCAGTGGATTTAGAACAGGTTATTACCCTAGCAGCAGAATTTTGAATAAGTTGTATGCAATGGATATGTTTTTGTGGGATGCCATATAGAATAACATTACTGTAATCTATACTTGAGGTGACTAGGGCATTGACCAATACTTCAGTACTGTGTTGCACAAGAACAGGACGAAGTCTAGAAATGTTTCAGAGATGGAAGAAGGCAGTCCAAGAAACATTACTTTATATAGGAAGAAAAAGATTACTGTCTAGAATGACACCCAGGCTCTTAACCTGGGAAGAGATGTTTGTGTTAATATTGTTAATTAAAATAGAAGAATGGTTAACCTTTGCAAGTGTGGATTTAGAAGCAATGAGGAGCACCTCAGTTTTATTGCTGTTTAGTTGGAGAAAAATTGAGAGTCATCCATGACTATGTCTTGGAGACATGTCATAAGAGTATCTGGAGGGAAAACGGAAGTGGATTTAGTAGATAGATGTAGCTGTGTGTCATCAGCATAACAATGAAATTTAATACCATGGTGCTGAAAAATATTAATGAGAAAAAGAAGCAGCCCCAAAACAGAACCCTGAGGAACACTGCTTGGCTCTTTAAAATTTCTACATTTTATGACTCAAGTCACTTAAGATGTATACAAATATATATGTACAGGTGCTGGTCATAAAGTTAGAATATCATGACAAAGTTGACTTATTTCAGTAATTCCATTCAAAAAGTGAAACTTGTATATTAGATTCATTCATTACACACAGACTGATGTATTTCAAATGTTTATTTCTTTTAATGTTGATGATTATAACTGACAACTAATGAAAGTCCCAAATTAAGTATCTCGGAAAATTAGAATATTGTGAAAAGGTTCAATATTGAAGACACCTGGTGCCACACTCTAATCAGCTAATTAACTCAAAACACCTGCAAAGCCTTTAAATGGTCTCTCAGTCGAGTTCTGTAGGCTACACAATCATGGGGAAGACTGCTGACTTGACAGTTGTCCAAAAGACGACCATTGACACCTTGCACAAGGTCGGCAAGACACAAAAGGTCATTGCTAAAGAGGCTGGCTGTTCACAGAGCTCTGTGTCCAAGCACATTAATAGAGAGGTGAAGGGAAGGACAAGATGTGGTAGAAAAAAGTGTACAAGCAATAGGGATAACCGCACCCTGGAGAGGATTGTGAAACAAAACCCATTCAAAAATGTGGGGGAGATTCACAAAGAGTGGACTGCAGCTGGAGTCAGTGCTTCAAGAACCACCACGCACAGACGTATGCAAGACATGGGTTTCAGCTGTTGCATTCCTTGTGTCAAGCCACTCTTGAACAAGAGACAGTGTCAGAAGCGTCTCGCCTTTGGACTGCTGCTGAGTGGTCCAAAGTTGTGTTCTCTGATGAAAGTAAATTTTGCATTTCCTTTGGAAATCAAGGTCCCAGAGTCTGGAGGAAGAGAGGAGAGGCACAGAATCCACGTTGCGTGAGGTCCAGTGTAAAGTTTCCACAGTCAGTGATGGTTTGGGGCGCCATGTCATCTGCTGGTGTTGGTCCATTGTGTTTTCTGAGGTCCAAGGTCAACGTAGCCGTCTACCAGGAAGTTATAGAGCACTTCATGCTTCCTGCTGCTGACGAACTTTATGGAGATGCAGATTTCATTTTCCAACAGGACCTGGCACCTGCACATAGTGCCAAAGCTACTAGTACCTGGTTTAAGGACCATGGTATCCCTGTTCTTGATTGGCCAGCAAACTCGCCTGACCTTAACCACATAGAAAATCTATGGGGTATTGTGAAGAGGAAGATGCAATACGCCAGACCCAACAATTCAGAAGAGCTGAAGGCCACTATCAGAGCAACATGGGCTCTCATAACACCTGAGCAGTGCCATAGACTGATCAACTCCATGCCACGCCGCATTGCTGCAGTAATCCAGGCCAAAGGAGCCCCAACTAAATATTGAGTGCTGTACATGCTCATACTTTTCATGTTCATACCTTTCAGTTGGCCAACATTTCTAAAAATCCTTTTTTTGCATTGGTCTTAATTGATATTCTAATTTTCCGAGATACTGAATTTGGGACTTTCATTAGTTGTCAGTTATAATCATCAACATTAAAAGAAATAAACATTTAAAATACATCAGTCTGTGTGTAATGAATGACTCTAATATACAAGTTTCACTTTTTGAATGGAATTACTGAAATAGATCAACTTTGTCATGATATTCTAATTTTATGACCAGCACCTGTATATAAAAAAAAAAAACTTTTTAAAAACCACGCTCAAGTTAAAAAGTGTACTAAAAAGTTAAAAAAATAAGTCTCTCATGCATCACTCGTTCAACTTTTTAGTCTTGGGTTTGTTTTAGTATAATTTTGTAATCAATATTTTAACACTTCCTTTAATATTTCTATCCGTTACTAGCACCATCTATTGGTGAAATCTTGAACTATTCTTCATATGAAAATTTCATTTTTTAACATGGATTAATTGATCAATTAGTGAAACTGATTATTGATTCATGTATTGTCATCAGAAGTGAGTAAGTATGCAAAATTTCAAGTCATTTGGACAATAGGAAGTGGGTTAAATATGGATTACAAGATTTGTACCAGACAACAAAAGACAGATGAAGTTAAAATAAGCGTGGTAATATTATTATTAATAATAAAATAGATATAGAGCACCTGGTGTGGGGAAAATGAAAGTACTGTATCTTTCTCACACAGAGTTAGTAGACACTGCCTTTAGAAGACAGCACAGTGGGAGTATTGCATCGTTCACTGGTAAGTGGCATTGGCAAAGTTGTATCAACTTCTAAGTCTCTGGGTTATTCTTACGGACCAAGGTGCTTCAGCCTTTAGGTCTAGATTATATCTGGGACACTTGTGTATTGTTCATGCTAAAGCTTGTGAATCCCTATGTGGTATACAGAAGAATGATTATGAGTTGTCTGCACAGCCTATCAGTGCTTAAGTGGATAGGATATGCATGTGTACATGTGTGTAAGAAGCCTAGGGTATGAGAATGGGGGACCCCTTAATCTTGGCAAGTTTCACTGACCCTATGATAAAATTATACAAAATGGGAAATTTAATAAAAGGTAATGCAATACTCTTTTACAAGGCCTAAAAGCTTGATGCAAGTAAAGACACGACTTATCCTAGGAATACCAGCTCTATGAATTGAAAATGACAGGTATAAGCCAAAAATTGGTTTTACCTGAATACCCCTACCCCCACGTGACCCTGTGTTCGGATTCAGCGGGTTGGAAAATGGATGGATGGATAAATACCCCTACCTCCATCACAACCTGAAATGCCAGAGCAAGCTCATAAAGAATAATGGGTAAGAACTGCAATGAAGAAATGTACACAGCTGGTATGCACACATCCTGAAAGACTAATGT
Organism: Erpetoichthys calabaricus; assembly: GCF_900747795.2. Lineage (NCBI taxonomy): Eukaryota > Metazoa > Chordata > Cladistia > Polypteriformes > Polypteridae > Erpetoichthys > Erpetoichthys calabaricus. Next base: position 18,371,398 of record NC_041411.2, on the reverse strand, counting down.
CTATAAATGACTGTCAATGCACAATTAACAAAAAATGACTAAAAAATGTGGATACTTAGGTAATAAATATAAAAAACTGAAAATAATTCAGCATAACTGACAAAATAGTTTAGGGACAATGCACTGCTTTATTAGTTTAATTGTGTAAATATCCACATACACAAAGACCCTCAAAAGGAAAAGCAATTCAGAAGATGACAGGAGATGAAATATCCACATATAAAAATATAGTTTATGCTTAGCTGGCAAACTTTAGTTCAGTGCATTTCTGATTTTGCATAATGCCACCACATTGCAGGAGTCAGTCTGCCACTGCATAAATTACCATACTAACCAATACAGTAAACATCAGTCTAGGCACAATTCACATGTATCCTTTTTTAAACTGTAGTTGGCTAATGCATTTTCAGGTGGAGTAATTTCTCCATTAAGAAACAGGGTTAAGTAATAAACTGGTAAAGGAATACCACATTGCTGAACTAAATAAAGAAAAAATAAAAAACAATCTTTTGGCTAGATTCTAGAATAATAAAATGTATCTTTAATACTTATCACTGAAACAGTTTGTCTTTCATAGGAACAGGAAAGTGACAGTCGTAAGAGACCTTATTTCAATACAAGTGTAGTAAAGGATTTTCAAAACTTATACATGTGCAGTCTAATTTTTCTCTTTCTTTTTATATATATATATATATATATATATATATATATATATATATAAACTGTACGGTATTTTCAAATAAACCTTACTAATAATAATTCATTTTATTTATAAGGCACTTTACATTAGTAGTAAATCTCAAAAATGCTACATAAAAATATTTAACAAAAGACAGATAAAATAATAAATAGTGGCATTCTTGTTAATATGCTTTCCTAAAAAAAAAAAAAGTCTGTTTTTTAAAACAGCCCACAATCTGCTGTGTTCTCAAGTTCTATGGTAATGCATTTCCAGAGCTGTGGAGCAGCGACTGCAAAAGTTTGGTCACCCATTGTACGAAGTTTGGTCATAAGGGGGCGAAGGCAGTAGGTATTTGCAAAACAGAGGTTTCTTGTAGTAGATTGTAATATAAGGAGTTCCTTAAGATAATGTGGAGCATTTCCATGAATACACTGATACTAATACTAATGCCTTCTACTTTGCCTGCAAGGCAGGGGTAGATTCTTCATTCTTTCAGGATATAGAATTGCAGGAGAAAGCACACTCCAATTGCAGCTTGCACATAAATGTTGTTGTACTGCTTGGTTATGACAAATGTGTTAAGAGATATTACAGGTAATGAAGACATACTTTATGTTTTGAGGTAAGGTAGTTAACAAAAAATAACCTTATAAATCAAATAAATCAAACATTTTCCTAAAACTGCACCCAAATTAAATTTTTTTCACCTTTCAATGCTCTACTGAACAATTTTGAGGGTAAGGGTGAAACATAAAAAAAACAAAAAAACCTATGGAATGTTGTTTCTAAAGATTTAAATTTTACAGAATGTTTGAGAGGCACTGGGTATTCTTACTTATGCCTATTTTGCTTAAAGGCCACACTATCACCATCAGTCTTCCTGAATATTGACACAGAGTTTTAAATTGTGAATAGTTTGAGTGGTTACTTCCACATACAGTATAGATACATACTTGCAAATGTGGACAACACACACATACACACACATTTATTTTAAGAACTGTTGCACAGACAGGTTAATAGACAGGGTTAAACACATGTCATTTAAAGACCAACAGCCTCGTAACTAGGACACACGGTCTATTTTTTTGCTTTGGTTGAAATGGTGGTCCTTGATTTTGACCCTTATGCAATGTAGGTAAGACGACAAACTATAATATAGAAAGCCGGTCTCAATAAAACATGTTCAAATATAAATGTCACTTTGATTGATTTGGTCTAAGGATTAAAAATTTCAAAAATACAAAAGTTTATTACTCATGAACTAAATAATCAAGCTCCTAGCCCAGAAATGTTCAATCCATTGACTGCAACCTTGCAAAAGTATTAATGATTTATAAGCAGATAATGAAACTAAAACATCTTAGAATGGCTGCGTATATGCGGTGCAAGAAAATGATGAACGTCTCATGGAGATGACAGCTGATATTCAAACAATGATATACTCTTAAGGAAAATGGAGGATACAGTGGTACCACAATCTCTACACTGCAACCTGTATAGTTATACTTGACTACCAAAACTAAGTGAGTGCAATGTTTGCGACTTTTGAAAAACTAAATTCAGCTGGCACAACTTACATAGTGTGGGTTTTCTAGAAACACTTAATTAGGGAAAGAAAAAATCTGCAGGAACCAGAAAGACTACATTCATTCAGAAACAATATATTCTCATAACATATTCTGCATATCTGCAATGCCTATTACAAAGACTACTTCTGGATCATACTACTTTTTATTCATAGGAATAATTTCTCTTTCATGTAAGAATCCAGTTTGAGTATACGTATGTCACTTTTCACTTTACTCGTTTTTCTTCATATCAAAACGGTACTTTTTGCAAGTACTGCATTGAGAGATACGTAAATGAAGTTATTTGAACTATGAAAATGTTGCATATAATTTCATATTCTGAAGTGGAATTAAATCATTTTTAATTTCATGTTTTATCTATTGATTATTTCTAATTTATTTTTATGTTAAAATTAAGATTTTCAGAAAACACACTCAAAAAGAAGTTAAGCAAACTGTTCAATTTTGAAATGACATATTACCAAGACAGGTTTTGTATTTGTGGACTTCACTCTATTCTTTTTATAATCCCATTCCAAAAATATGGGGTGATGTGTAAAATGTAAATAAAAATGGATTTTCAAATGTCATAAACCCATATTTTATTCACAATAGAACATAGAAAACATACCCAATGTTCAAAGTGAGACATTTTACTATTTAATGAAAAATATTAGCTCATTTTGAATTTGATGACAGCAACAGGCCTCAAAAAAGTTGGGATGGGGGCAACAAAAGGCTGGAAAAGTAAGTGTTACTAAAAACAAAAAGCTGAAGCAACATTATGCAACTAATTAGGTTAATAGGTGACAGGTCAGTAATATGATTAGGTATAAAAAGAGTATCTTAGAGGTGCAGTCTCTCTCAGAAGTAAAGATGGGCAGAGGTTCACCAATCTGCAAATACTTGCATCTACATATTGTGGAACAATTTCAGAATAATGTTCTTCAACATAAAATTAGCATTGACTTTGAATATCTCCTCATCTACAGTACATATCATCATCAAAAGATTCAAAGACCTCTCGGTGCGCAAGGGGCTAAGCTGAAAAACAATATTAGATGCCCATGATCTTCAGGCCCTCAGGTGGCACTACATTAAGAACAGGCACGATTCTCTAATGGAAACCACTGTATGGGCATAGGAACACTTCCAGAAATCATGACCTGTGAACATAGTTTGCTGTGCCATCTACAATTGCAGGTTAAAGCTCTATTGTGCAAAGAAAAAGCCGTATGTGAACATGATCCAGAAACGCCACCATCTTTTCTGAGCCAAAGCTCATTTAAAATAGACTGAGGCAAAGTGGAAAACTGTTCAGTAGTGGAAAACTGTTCAGTAGTCAGAAAAATTGAAAATTTGAATTCTTTTTGGAAAACATGGACGCTTCATCCTCCAGACTAAACACGCGAGGAACCATTCGGCTTGTTATCATCGCTCAGTTCAAATGCCTGCATCTCCGATAGTATGGGGGTGCATTAGTGCCTAACAAATTGCAGCTTGCATATCTGGAAAGGCACCTTCAATGCAGAAAAGATTTTAGAGCAATATGTGCTCCAATACAGACAATGTCTTTCAGCAAGAACGTTTCCACCTACTGCATTTATTACAACATAATGGCTTCATAGTAGAAGAGTCCAGGTGTTGAAATGGCCTGCCTGGAGTCCAAACCTTCCACCAATTAAAAGCATTTGGCACATTATGAAATGAAAAATATGACAGATGACCCAGGACTGTTGAGCAGCTAGAATCTTAGATCAGATAAGAATGGCACAACATTCCTCTCCCTAAAGCCTAGCAAATGGTCTCCTCAGTTCCGAGACATTTATGGACTCTTTTAAAGAAATTAAAAGAAAAAAAAAAAAAAAAAAAAAAAAAAAAAAAAAAAAAAAAAAGAGGGGAGGTAACATTGGTAAACATGGCCTTGTCCCAACTTTGAGATGTGCTGCTGCCATCAAATTCAAAATGATCTTCTTCTTTTCTTAAGTGATACATTTTCTCAGTTTAAACATTTGATGTTTTCTATGTTCTCTTGCGAGTAAAATATAGGTTTATAAAATTTGTGAATCATTGCATTCTGCTTTTATTTACATTTTACATAACCTCCCAACTTTTTTGGAATTGGGGTTGTATTTTACATGCATTTTTGCAGGTAATAAAACTGTCTGTTCACATTATTAGCATGTAAAAGATTATTATTCGTCTCCCTTATTCTAACATCCAACAGATCCATGTTACTGTAATTATTGCACGCATAAAAACAAACACCACTCCACCTTACTAACATGTTAGATACCAATCAGAACTTAAATGTCTATTATCAGTCCCTCTACAAAACTAACCAACTAATCATATAAAGCTCCTTATATCCGAGTAAACACAAAAAACAAAAGGGCTGAGACACTGCAAAGCGCATGATCTGTGACAACTTCCTGACCATCAAAGTAGAGCAGATTGAAACGGTCAACTGGTGTATAAAGTGTGCTACTCTCTAAAGATGCCAGATTCTGATAGAAAAGTCAAGTCAAGTTGGGGAGCATGCACTAGTACAGTGACATGACAAAACAACTCGGGATCCCGGTTTGCAACCCCCCCAGGCAGACACGCGGTCTAATCTCACCCTCTGGAAATGAACCTCTATCTGTCGCAGCCAGGTGTTATGTGGGCAACCCCTTGGCCTGGTCCAGCCACTCGGGTCCCCAACAATGAGGATCTTATGAGCCAGATCACCTTCGGGGAAACGTGCCACATGACTGTAGTGCTGTAACTGACGCTCCCTCACAATGCAGGTAATGTGCCTCATTTGGGACTCCATGAGCAACCGCTCATTCGACACAAAGTCATACTAACGGTACCCAAGGATTCTCCGAAGAGACACAGTACCAAAAGAGTCCAGTCTTTGTCTCGGGTCACTGGATAGCGTCCATGTCTCGCAACCATATAGCAAGACAGCAAGTACCAGGACTCAAGACTTGGACCTTTGTCCTTTTGCAGATATCTGGAGTGACACAAACCCCTTTCCAGAGACCTCATGACCCCCACCCCCGCTCTCCCAATCCGTCTTCTGACTTCATAGGAAGAGTTACCAGAGACATGAATGTCACTGCCAAGGTAAGTAAACCTCTCAACAAGGTCGACACTCTCTCTGCAAATACACACTGCTGAGGGCTGTGCCCAAGAGATCATTAAATGCCTGGATCTTGGTTTTAATCCAGGACACTCACAAGCCAAGACACTCTGACTCCTCACTCAGTCTCTCGAGTGCCCAGATCAGAGCCTCGATCGACTCCGCGAAGATCACAGCATCGTCAGCAAAGTCAAGATCCGTGAATCTTTCTTCCTCAACAGATGCCCCACAGCCGCTGGACCCCATGACCCTGCCCAACACCCAGTCCATACAAGCACTGAATAGAGTAGGAGCAAGAACACACCCCTGACGAACCCCAGAATAAACTGGGAAAAACGCAGAGGTCCTGCCTCCACTCTGCACAGCATTCACAGTACCAGTGTACAGGCCGGCCACGATATCCAGCAACCTCGAGGGGATCCCGCGAACCCACAGGATGTCCCACGAGGCAGCTCGATCAACTGAGTCGAACGCTTTGTGAAAATCGACAAAGGCTGCAAAGAAACTCTGCCGATATTCGCGTTTGCACTCCATGAGAACCCTCAGTACCAGGATGCAGTCTATGACTTCTTAGGCGTAAAACCAGACTGTTCCAGTCGCGGGTAGGTGAGCAAGTGATCACGGATCCTATTGAGAACGACCTTAGCAAGCACCTTACCCGGCACCGAGAGCAGTGTTATCCCCTGGTAGTTGCTGCAATCCAGGCGATCACCCTTCCCTTTCCATATAGGAACGACAAGTCCCATTTTCCAGTCAGTTGGGATGATGCCAGTCTCCCAAATGGAAGCAAAGATTGCTTGCAATGCCAGGAGGACAGCCTTACCAACAGCCTGTAGAATTTCACCCTGGATACCACAGATCCCTGCAGCCTTTCCTCCCCTCAGCTGGTTCACCACCTGCGCAGTCTCAGTGAGACTGGGTGGTTCACAGCTAATTGGAGGATCAGCCTCAAGGACCGTGGACCCAGAGATATCCAACGCCCTAGCCGGAGGATCAGCTTTGAACAACTGCTGATGGAACGGTCGGTCTTTACAGATGACACTGCATAGAAAAGTGAAGGGGAAAAAAAAAAAATTAGAGATTTCTAGTTTTTACTTTGATTTTATATTGAAAACATTGAATGGAGTATGCTTTTTTATACTGGCGGCTTATTTAATGCTGCACATCTATATTCTTAACCATATTTACAGGAGCACCAATGCAGCAAGACATACAATAAGCTGGAATTTACCCTTAGATGTCTTGCCACCGTGTGTTCAAATCAGCCACACTGAAATCAATTTATCACCACAAATTGTTTTATTCTAGTGTTTCATGGTTTTAAAATGGTGTGGTCACTTGACTCTTCTGTACAGTGCTATACTATTTTATATGCTGACTAAATTATCAGGGCATTTACTCCAAGTCTTGATATTTTGTCTTGATTAATCAAATGTCTAATACAGTAACACCACATCTAGACTATATATTATTATATATATATATATATATATATATATATATATATATATATATATATATATATATATATATATATATATATATATATATATATATATATATATATATATATATATATATATATATATATATAGGAACTTTTGAGCGAGTTAAAACCCATATACAGAGGGAGAATATCCAATGTATACACTGAAGGTGCAAGCAGTCATTTAGATGGTGGGTCCAGATGCTATGCAAACAATGTCTAACCACTGCACTATGCATCCACCAAGTCAAATATTTGGATCAATATATGTAAATTGTAATAGGAGGGCGGACATGTCACCCGTTACACGGCTGCACTTGGATACTAATTTGGGATCATGAGGTGGATCGTCGTGTGGTGGGTGCAGCAACATGCATTATCAGTGCATGCTCCTAACACCTAATCATAATAGTAGCCTGAATCTCTAATTAAGGCTACATGCACTAAAAGTATAGATCCCATTTTGCTTTTAGAGTCAAATCTTTGAGATCTTATATTCAAAATTCCAACATTATAGACTTAACTATGAACAGTATAGATCTCTGAACACTGATGAATTTGATCAATTAAAAGTGTGGTGCAAAAACCACGTTTCCCTATAAAACTAAATATTTAATTGCACAATCCTTCAAGGGCTTCTAAGAACTGATGTATTTTACATATAGTATAATCTGTATTGGGCGGCACGGTGGCGCAGTGGTAGCGCTGTTGCCTCGCAGTTAGGAGACCCAGGTTCGCTTCCCGGGTCCACCCTGCGTGGAGTTTGCATGTTCTCCCCGTGTCTGTGTGGGTTTCCTTCGGGCGCTCCGGTTTCCTCCCACAGTCCAAAGACATGCAGGTTAGGTGGATTGGTGATTCTAAATTGGCCCTAGTGTGTGCTTAGTGTGTGCTTGGTGTGTGGGTGTGTTTGTGTGTGTCCTGCGGTGGGTTGGCACCCTGCCCGGGATTGGTTCCCTGCCTTGTGCCCTCTGTTGGCTGGGATTGGCTCCAGCAGACCCCCGTGACCCTGTGTTCGGATTCAGCGGGTTGGAAAATGGATGGATGGATGGATGGATAATCTGTATTCTTATTTTTGGTTATATTGTTATATTCTATATGTAGTCTAGCTTAGGTTGCCTTTGATGACAGACATTGGAAATCACATTATATAAGACTGACCTATAACTGTGTAAACCAAAAGATATAATGGTTTGTCTTCTCTCCGAGATATTATCTATTTTTTTAATATGCTTTTGTGAGTTTAACTGAAACAAGCAATAAGCAAAGTAGTGCTTTCCAATAAGAAACAGAATTTATGCTTGTTTGTAACACTTTTCAGTCACTCAAAAAAAACATAAGACTACCATAGATATCTTAAAATGCTCATGAACACTAGAAGTTGTGGTCAAACACAAGTACACTAAAAAGTGAAAAAGTTGTAGACCCCTCATTTCTTCCAATTTTTCTTCAAAATTTAATGAGTTGAAATGCAATGAATGACTTAAAATGGAGAAAAGGTAAGCAGTAAATTTATATTTCAAATTTAGGTTAGCAAAAACTGAAAGAAAAAAAAAATGAAATTTCAGAATATTACAAATGGGCCTTCTTCAGGGAACAACTAATAGGTTACAACCTACAGGTGTTCTGCAACAATTAAAGTAAATGAAGGGTTGCAAGTTGAAGCAATCAATTTACACAGATGTCCCAAGTTCTATTGATTACTTAAAAACCCTCAGTCTATTTTAAAGCAGAGTTAAAACAGACTGTTACTATACCCTCTGCACCCTAGAAAGTTGTAAATTCTAGTGATAATGGCAAGAAAATTGCAATTAACAAATGAAATGAGGCAGAGAATAAAAAAAAAGTCTCAAAAAAAGGAAGAGACCTCCTGTAAATGACATCCATCACCTGTTAATTCAAATGTAAAAGGCTACCCAATAAACACACACATAAGACATTAACACTTGCTGCTGCAGCAACAACCACCACCAAAGGCAACAATCAATTTGGAAGATTGAAAGAAGCCCCATTGCACTTACTATATAATTCTAGTATAAGAGGACCAGCTTAAAATCAAAAACAATCTAGAAATCACAAATACATAAAAGATATTCTAGCTACCTGAAATTTCACTATTACCAGAGCTTGAACTTGCATTTATATGTAGAATACTTTCATTATCACCTAAAAGGCCATTTTCCACATTTCATTAGAGATGTGCATTTAAATGACCCTCAGGGATCTCACAAATACCACAAAACATTGGCTAAATGGACAAAGAGTACATTATTTGTCGCAGTTTGAATGGCAATCTTGTTTGGGAACTTGTATAGCTGGGCTTTACACCAGCATACTCTTGTGAGTCATACCTTACCCTTAACATTTCAATGAACAGTCAGGCTTCTTAGTCTCAAAATGTAGTACTAGGGTGTGGAACCATGTTAGGCATTATGGATGTAATGAGAAGTGTAGCAAAATGATTCTTACCTGAAGGGGCCAGAGTTGCCTCAAAAGCTTACATATTGTAATCTTTTCAGTTAGTCAATAAAGGGTGTCATTTTGCTTGACTTCTCACTAGTCTCAAACAGAAAGCAGTATTAAAGAACTAGTATCTGCACTTCAAGATATTCTAAAATAAAGAATAACGATCACTATTACCAAACAATACAAACACAAAATCAATTAAACTGAAACTGTGGAAGCCCCAATATGTCATGGAGTAGGACTCAAAAAGACACTAAATATTACAATGAAAAGATGAAAAAGAGAAAGCATCACTGGGTGGGTTGGGGGTGTGTGCAAGCAGTACATATCTAGGCAAACTACACACAGTGAATTTGTCACAGTAATCCATGTGGATTGCTTTAAAAGCAATCTGAAGACAGTTTAAAAAAGTTCTACAAAAAAAAATCACTGTTCCAATCCATGCACTTAGAGAAAGGGCATGGATAAACAGCATTGATGATGATAAGCTTATTACTAGAGGGTGTCATCATTCTGTGTGAAAGAAGATGGTCATTAAGAAGACGACTTATCTTATTTGTGGGAGGTTTGTCACTCTCTGGTCCAACTAACACTTTTGTCCAGGTGCCTGAGCATTATACATGCTACATTTCTAGCCATTTATAAAATGTCCATTAAATCAACAGAAGACTTTGTTGTGCCAGTCCTACATCCACAAACTGAATACACTGCTCTTATTTTACACTACTTCTGTCTTTTTGTGCTTTCATGCGATTACGGTTAATCTGGTTTTGTCTACTACCAAGACCAGCTGCTACCATTATCCTCTCTTCAAGGTCAAGTCTCACAAAATCTTTACATTGTTTACATGAATCTAATAGGGCAGAAATCTGTCTAGCAGGAACAACTCATAATGGCTCTTATTCAGTGAAGAGAAAACAAGTGCAACAATCCCTATAACTAAGTGCATTTACTCATTTGCAAATAACTCCTAGGAAGGGAATGAACCGAATAGCTAAAAAAGTGAGTGGAAACCAAATTATCATAAAATAAATTGCTAAAAAAAGTAACACATTTTAAATTGTTGTTCAATATGTTAAAAAAAGTGCAACCTCTATATTGTTTTTTTCCCTTATAAATTCAGTGTAACCAACGTATAATAGAAGAAATGACTTGGAATTATCCAGTACTACATTGTTATTTTACCATTTAGTATTTAAGCATATTTCTACTCCCATCATTGTTTAATCTTTCTTAGGACAGATTTCAAGCATTTTTGCATTGTGTCACATTCCCATCATATTAAGTATGTTTGACTAGTTTTAACACAATATCCTTAATGAATCTGTGGAACCAAGAAAATCCCCAGGTTAACAATCCCAGGAATTTACCAAGATTTGTCAATTCACACTTGTCAGGATAAAACCAGTAGTTTTTTGGTCACCACATTTATGCCCAAAGTATTCAACTCTCAAAACTACACCTGAAATAAAGATAAAGGATAAATTTAACTACTTAGTGGCCATGCACAATGGTAACTCCAATGAATGTTAAAGAAAAAAGTGCATACAATAGTTAGACTGATCAGTAAATTTATCATGAATCGAATCTTCAGCCTTAGAAAGGTGGTTAATCCCCAGTGTCCAAGCCACATCAGTACCACTGCATCCCAGTGATTATTCCACGTTTTGGTCTCTGATATTTATAGGCAAGTTTCTCAGGATACTGGACACTGGTTTTTTACAAATACCATTGATTCAGCAATTTATTTGTGACCTACTGGAAAAAAACAGTATGTATGGAAGGTGCTTACTGATTTGTCATAACTTTTGATCACGTTCCAGTTGCCTGATCATTAAATAAAATTCATATAAATCCACTCCATGGAAAACATTTACCTTCTGCTATAGTCTACTAAGTCTGGAAAGCTTTACAGTGGATAAGAGTGATGGTTCAAAAGATTGAATCTTAGGACTGCTCTAGGCAGAGGTTCGCACACTTCATACAGTAGACATTACTCACAACTATTCAGCATAACATTACAATGTTAGCCACCAGTGTCCTAGACGGGTTGCAGGATGGTCTTCATCTGATGCAGAATACAAGAAACAAGCAGATCACCTAGACAAAGTTTTAAGAATACAGCTGTTGTTCTCATCATCACACATGGTTGGGGAACTACTTATTAGGGCTTTTCTTGGCTCCTTCCCAGCTGTACATCTACTCTCAGAGGAGTAAGACTCAAATTAGAGGGACGTCGGATACTTTAGGTAAGCCTGAAATAGACTCACAACATGGTTACAGAAGCAGTAGGCAGCAGTACACAGGTTAGCCCGAGGGTTGACAAACAGATTGATCTGCTTGCAGATCACTTCAAGGATTTAGATAAGCTGAACTTTTAATTTGAATGAGACTTTACTAGAGGTTCTGTTTTTGCCTGTGGTATAGGCCAGGTTTTAGAACAGATCATGTCATAAGCTAGTAGTTCATCGCCATAGAATAGGCCCAAATGCTGAAATAGCACCTTAAAAGCTGTACTAGTAACTATTACAAAGCTGAGAATTGTTTATGGTTGGATGGCCAGTCTCTAAAACTCTTCACCACTGTTACTTTGTAAGCTTAACAAGGAAACATTCATCCACATGAAGTGAAACCCGGTGACATTTTTCATAACTTTTCTTTCTGAAAGTCACAGAAATAAAACCTCACATAATAACTAAAAGTCTTAAAATTTTTGTCTCTGATGAGACTCAAGTTGAAATTGAATTTGATCTTCCAGAAGAACAGAGGCCTCTGTTATTCAGCCCTGGTGATTACAGTTGGGAGTACATATTGAAATACTTCACCTTTGTTATTTTTTTAATCAGCTATTCTGACACAGTTGGACATATGACACTGCTCTGCTACTTTAAAGTACACATGCCACATTAAAGTCACAAACTATTCAGTGACAAAAACCCTGGTGAAGTACTAACACTTACCATTGAAAAATATGAACAGACAGAAGAACTCAGGACTGCATTCATTATTCCAATTTCAGCCATGTCCTTAAAAGAATTTTACACAAGCCAGTCCTTGTTACAGGCCCGAGACTACTGAAAGACAAACTTAGGTCACCTCTATAAGGTGCTTATGGTCATAAAAACGTTTTAATAGGTGGTATTATATATTTTTGCTACTCAGCTCAACATTTCACTTGTTTCAGAACAGAAGTTTCTAAAAGTAAGTAACTGGTCTAATGATTAATACCAAATAAGTAATCTGTACTTAGTCTGGCACTTGTCAAACAACTACTGTCTTGCAAATTTAGTACAAAACCTGTGGCGATAATGCAAAACAGCAGTGTGGAACCAGAATATCTTAAGCACTTAGCTGTGGCACATACACATGGTACATTTCTTTGGCAGGCCCGCACAAATACTGTGGCATAGGAATTCCTGATTCTATGGGAGAGATATTTTGAGGAAAAGATCTCTGTTAAACCTTACATTTCAGAGCAACACACTGAGGGAGTAATCTGGATCTGTAATGAATCCAGCCCTGGCTTGACAAAAGTTCACAGGAGAATTCAACTCTCCACATTAATGGCAATTAAAGTTTCCCTTCTCTCAACTTCCTAAGCATGGGAGTTAGGCAGATAGACAAATCTCTTTGGAGGCAGACATAAAAGAAATTTTGTATTATAATATACATATACCCTGATGTTATCCCAGACAGACTCAGCAGTTATATTTTAACACTGCTACATACTGCTTCTACCATCTTGAAAGACCATCTTCCAACACAGGCTGAAGAGTTTACCTTTATGCAATATTTTGTTAAAATTTTGATTCACAACTATTTGCTGATAACCCACTATAGAAAAAAAAAAGCAAAATATGTACATTTTTTGATTGACTAAGCCATAAAAGCATATGCTCTGTATCTCTTATCCGACACTATATCAATCACGCTTTGTACATAATAATCCAACTCTATACAGGATATTGAGCTTTGTGATTAGCTGAAGTTGTGTCAATTTATGTCAGCTTAGTCAACAGGGAAACTCAAATTAGAATGTTCACTGTAACTCACCCTGTTGAGTTGCTCCAAGAGTCGTTGGTTTTGTTCGGTAAGCTCTTTCACCACTTTAGTCTTCTCACGATCTGCTTCACGCAGCTGGGCCTGCTGTCTCTCTAACTCTTCTTGCAACTGCCGGACATCGGACTCTAACTCTGCAACACGACTCTCCCATTCACCCTCACGGTTCTCAAACCGACGCCGCAACTCATGTTTTTCTTGTTCCAAGTGCTGCAAGGAGTTGAAACATGAAAATAAACAAAATTACAATACATTTTCTAATAGACCGCAGATCACTTCTCAAAATAACTCATTCTGTATAAATAGACAAGATGATAAAGAAGACTTCACCAAAAGTCACAAGGAACATGTTTGGCTCTCAATCAAAAAAAAAAAAAAAAAAAAAAAAAAAGAAAGATTTTTACATACTCATATAAACACAAACATTTTCCTTGACTACAAACTAGTTTAAGGCATTCAAATTATTTTAAAGGGGAATCATAAAACAAACAAAAATATAAACTAGTTTGCAAAAAAATAAAAATAAAAATAAAAAATAAACAATGGTTTTGACTAATCATTGCCTTGTCAAGAGAACTTCAGTATGACAAGTTCCCATCTGATGCAATAAAGCATTACCTAGTCAGAATGGTAGCTAAAGAAATATGTAGGCACATTTACATCAACAGAGGATAGTGTCCAAAGCCACCGTCAATCTAGATTCTTAGTTTCATGTCCCTGGTAGGCACTGTCTGTATAGGGAATGCACAAATTCCCTGCACATGTGTTACTGCATTTCCTTCAAGTACTTCAATTTCCTCACTCATAGGTCATAAAGGCTTAAAGGTAATTTTACCAGCAAATCTAAACTGACTCTGTATTAATGACTATGGGTGTGAATATGTATGAGCACACCCCAAGATGCAATGGATTGTGATACAAAATTAAGAAACCATATTTTGGAATAAAAGGTGTTCTGAATGTTAGAAAAAAAAAAAAAGAAACAAAGCTGTCCATCCATCATTTTTTTTAATACCTAAACAATTTAAATATCGATTCTTTAAGTGGGGGATAGGACAAAACACACTACACTAAGCTTCTCATAATCTGCACTAACACACACTCATTCAAGTGATTACCCACTATGGAAGTATGTAAACAGTACAGCTTGCCCACTAAGGTTTCCAGGCTTTAGAGTTTATGTAGCTATCTTGGATGGATGGTGCAAGAACATTTTTATATAAAATACATTTGGGCAACTTTTCTATTCCTCTCCAGAATATGGATAGGAGGAGCCAAACCAAAAGAGAGATGCTCACCTGCATATACAAATGGGAAAATAATTCTGCCCAAAATATAGCAGGACTATAAAACTAAATTTTAACTGCCAATATCAGATATGCCTTTTGCTCTTGACATTTAAATAAAAGGTCCAAGACTTGTGATTTTAGGATAGCTGACTCTTGCTACAGCAGCTGCTAAAGTTACTCTTTTTTTTTTTAATAAATAAACTGTACTAATTACTTTGATTAGCCTTCTCTTCCAGCAACCTTGGACTTTCATTGAGTTCTCCCTCAAAAAAAAAAAAAAAAAAAAACACTTTATGAGAATAGGCTAATCCGTCCAACAAAGCTCCTCAGCCTTTACCCAGCTAGGAGGGAGGGGATGGAGGGATGGATGGATGGATAGATAGACTCTTTATATTTCAAATTCTTTATTATAAATGATACTGTTTGATAAACTGATTCCATGTATATAGTGTGAATATAGTGCTCAGCATTTATGCTAAACTTATCCTTAACTGACTTCTACCTGTGCACTTATGTTTTTGTTAAATAGTGAATTTTAAAATTAGCCTATTTATTCCCTTAATGAAAATGAAATTCTCAAATCTTTCTTCACGACTTTTACCTAGTAGTTCTGGATTTAGTCCAGTAGCTACAGTATGTTCTGGACGTTCAGTACTGTTAGTATGGAAATACAAAATATTACATATTAATCCTCGTGTGGCTTTGTGTTTTACACATCTTAAACGCACAACACTGTTGAAGTACTAGTCAATGGAAGCTATGTAACCCAATACTGTATTACCCTTCCTAATCATTTCTATACACCGTCAGGTTGTAAACACTGATGAGTCAGTAAGACTCCAAGACTGTTCAAACATCAGTAGAAACAGGTATAATTATGCAGTGGGAGGTTTGAATTCTGTTCAGGTCAGTCTGTAATGATTTTGTTTACTCCACAGTGTCTGCTAATCTACCTAGTTTAGCATCATCAGTAAACATTTTATCTAGCTAATTTACACATCTCCAAGTAACAGCCCCAGCACAGACTCCTACTTTTAAGAACATTTAATTTGATGTTAAGTTTCTTACACTGTAATTCATGGTTTTCCGTGCGTAAGCCAACTCTTCACACAGCAGCACACTGTAGCCAGAAAACCAGTTGTGTGTATTTTGATCATTAACTACTCAAACGATACATTATTTTTATAACAAGAAAAAAAAAAAAAAAAAAAAGTCTCTCACTCTCATGTAGTGTTTGTGACAGATGACTCCTAATAAAACTCCACTATATTAATAACACAAGATTTCCACTGTTTAAACTCATGTTGACTGTTCACTACAATACCCATGCTGGGAATGTTTCTCTGACTGCTCCTTAACAATTGTTTCCATTAACCATGTAAATGCATAGAAGTTCACTTTATAAGAATACATTAAAATTGGTTACAGTAATTACAAGCCAAATTAGCAATCAGCTTACCAACTATGTATATGGTACAATGGGATATGTTCGGCCTGTTTGTTTACACAAATGCTCTGGTATGCAAGTATGATTTTAAAAAAAATTACAGATTTTTTGAGCACTCTTTTGTAATAATATACAGGTTCAGTGTTGAATTTTAGTAGCCAAAATAGTAGTCTCTGTCACTCACAAAAATAATTATTTTATTAATATTCCCTGTTGCTAAGAATTTTCTCTTACTTCCTTAAAAATTAACTTTCAACAAAAACATTGCGACACAAATTGATACTTGTTAAGGCTACATTTCTCAGAATCAAGGACAGGTTTTCCTAGACACAGAGAAACATGGAATAAATGACCTAGTAGTGCAGTAGACAGTCAAACCATGGGGACCTTCAAAACTTCACTTAATGTAATTTTAGAGAAATTATGTAAATAGGGTTGTTTAGCTGAATAGCCTGTTTCTGTAAACTAATGATCTACATTCTAATATCTCAACTGGTAAAATCACCAGGAAAATATGAATAGTTATTTCTTCTAAATGCTATTCACTTTATTGTCTTCAGTATTGATCCTATGCTCCAGAAAAATTATCTGGTAGATGAAACAGTGAAAAATGTAGGTCTAGCTTTTGTATTTTTAGTGAGATCTTTTTCCACTTGCCTTTTGGCATTGATAAATTCCTTTTTAATTGATGCCCTCATGTGTTTATACACCACAGGTAGTTGTAAAGTTATTTCTCCTAGAGATTATGCAGAACATATTTTCTTTTCTTGCAAAATGACCCAATTTAAAGGTCGTTACTCCCACATTATAGGCATGTCTTATATGAAGAACATACTTTAATCTACCACACTATAACTGTTTGCACATTTAAAAGTACATCTTCATTAATTATTTTAAAACTTGCATCATAATTTGCTTTAATAATTACAATATAAATAAATTGTGATAATGACCACATAAACCTATAATACATTTTATAAAGTTTTAGAAATACACTTATGTGTCAGCTATTTAGCAGTGAAACAGACATTGCAGACTACATTCATTACATGATGAAACGGCGTGCACTGTAAAATTGAGATCTTGCCTGTATAGTGTTTGTGTGCAGCATTAGGACTGGATTTTTGAATATTAATCAATCATACACTATTAGATTTCACTACAACTTCAATACATTATTTTCATTTTATTAACTTACATAATACTTTATATTTATAGCATCGGTCAAACTCATTCACAGGTTTCCTTTGAGCCACCGTTGTGAAATGTCACAAACTATAAATCCATCTGCTTTACAGAGGTAAAAATACAAGATAGAATTTTATGGCTTTTGTGACAAACACTTGACCAACTCTGGCCCATAATTAATCACATTATTTTCAAAATTTCATCCACCCATTTAATAAATAAATATTTTCAAAGTCTAAAAAAAAAAAAGAAAAAAAAAAAAGAGTAGAACTATAATCTTAAATTTAAGATGCATTTTGAAGAAGAATCAAAGAATGTCAATCATAAATTATGATAGTATGAAAAAGTTAAGGTTGTTTCAACCTAATTACCACTTGGTAAACAATAGTACCGATATATTTAAAGCTTTGTAGATTAACGTTTATAGATATTATATTTATTGTCAGAAGTACTTCCCCCCCCCCCCCCTTCTCCAGCATCTCGCCCCTGACTATAGTATTGGACCTACCATTAAAAACTTATAAACAAATGTATAAATAAGGACTCTTTTACTTGTACATCTGTGTAATGAAAGTGTGTACCGATTTATTCATATTTACTATTTTTGGTGTCTTATTATATATATATCTTCTCAATCTACATGCTTCCATTAGGTCAGATTATCTCAGGGCATAACGTGAGCTACCACAGCTATGCTGATGACACACAGCTGTATTTATCAATAGCACCTGATGACCCCAAATCTCTTGATTCGCTAACACAATGTCTAACTTGTATCTCAGAATGGATGAATAGTAACTTTCTCAAATTAAATAAAGAAAAAACCAAACTCTTAGTGATTGGCAATAATGGATACAATGAGGCTATTAGAAATAAACTGGATGCATTAGGATTAAAAGTCAAATCGGAGGTAAAAAGCTTAGGGGTAACTGTTGATTGTAATCTGAATTTTAAATCGCATATTAATCAGATCACTAGGACAGCATTTTTTCACCTAAGAAACATAGCAAAAGTTAGACCTCTTATATCATCAAAAGATGCAGAGAAATTAGTTCATGCGTTTGTTTTCAGTCGGCTAGATTACTGTAACGCACTCCTCTCAGGTCTACCCAAAAAAGACATCAATCGTTTGCAACTAGTGCAGAATGCAGCTGCTAGAATCCTTACCAGGAAAAGAAAATCCGAACACATTTCTCCAGTTTTGATGTCACTACACTGGTTACCTGTGTCATTCAGAATTGACTTTAAAATTCTTCTTATGGTTTATAAAGCTTTAAATAATCTCGCCCCGGCTTATATATCGGAATGTCTGACACCTTATATTCCAAATCGTAACCTCAGATCCTCAACTGAGTGTCTCCTTAGAATTCCAAGCGCAAAACTTAAAAGAAGTGGTGAGGCGGCCTTCTGCTGTTATGCACCTAAAATCTGGAATAGCCTGCCAGTAGGAATTCGCCAGGCTAATAGAGTGGAGCACTTAAAAAACTACTGAAAACACATTATTTTAACATGGCCTTCTCATAACTTCACTGTAATTTAATCCTGATACTCTGTATATCCAATTCATTATAACAACTATTCATTCAAAATCTGTACTAACCCCTACTCTCTCTTCTGTTTCCTTTTCCGGTGTCCTGTTGGTGGTGGCGTGCGCCACCACCATCTACCCAAAGCACCATGATGTTCCAACAATGATGGATGGATTAAAAATCAGAAGTCTGTATGACCATCAGCATCAAGTGACTCCGTGAAAAACCCGAACTACAAAGAGGACTATTTCATTTATGTTAGGTAGAATGCCCAGAGGGGACTGGGCGGTCTCGTGGCCTGGAACCCCTACAGATTTTATTTTTTTCTCCAGCCTTCTGGAGTTTTTTTTTGTTTTTTTCTGTCCACCCTGGCCATTGGACCTTACTCCTTTCTATGTTAACTAATGTCTTATTTTAATTTCGTATTTTGTCTTTTATTTTTCTTCTCTTCATTATGTAAAGCACTTTGAGCTACTTTTTGTATGAAAATGTGCTATATAAATAAATGTTGTTGTTTGTTTATATATTTACTTGCTACTTTTTGTTTGTCATCTTTTAAAGTACTTTAGCACATTTTCATACAATGAATGTAGCTCAGAGAATTAAAAGTTTTCATATACAGTCTTGATGTCTGGAAAAAAACTACTGCAAAACTACAGAAACGTAACATATTTATACACGAATACAGCATTTATTTACAAACATTGGCAACATATGATATACATTAAAGTTTGAACAATAAACTTTATTACTGAAACACCATGGACAATCCTCTACATACTATGTATGGCTGAATAACCAGTGGATACAAAGGATATCAATAAATCGATATAAATCACTGCCTATGACCCCTACAGTCAGTAATGTCAACGGAGCCGCACCCCTATCCCATCAGCTCACCCTATCCGTTCAGCTCACCTCTAACTTGTCGCTTAGTTCCCGGTGCATCTTTTCGTACTGCCTCGTCAGGTCCTGATTCCGCTCCAAGAGGGCTTTTCCCAGTCGGGCTGCGAGCACTAAATCTTTCTCCTTTTGACGGATAAGCGACAACAGATCAGGCTCCTGTCCGTGAGCTGTATCTCCCGTGTCCAGCTCTGTCTCACCTGGCAATAATGCCAACTCTTCTTCCAGCGCCAATCCCAACCCCAGAAGTGCCCGACCATTAAGATCGTTCGTAAACCCACCACCACCTGGGGGTGGCTTCGTGTTGTGGTCGTGCGGCTGATCCATGCGGGAGCTATCCAGCTCAGCGGATGCTGAATTGGATGGTGGCGAAGAGGAGGCAGGGAAATCGAGGCAAAAAGCAGACATTTCCACCCCGCGGTGGCCGTAAGTGTAACACCAGCGACGGCGGCGTCGAACCTGTCCAACCTGGCCTTGTTCAAGGTCTGTTGGTGCAAGTCGCACTTATCCGTCCTCGACCGCTGGAGGAACCAATGCGATTGCCATTTAACTGTCGGAGTCTTTCTTATGGTAGGTCCGCAGAACCCTGTAAACGACGTCTCCGTTTGGGCAGGAGATCGGTGCAGCGGCCCACTCGAGACCAGCTCGTTTCCCCGGTGCTCCTGCCCCACTGATCCGTGTTCTTCCACTGTTTCCGCAAAAACGTACCCCGCTAACCCGCGCTTCTTTTTCCGGGGGCTCCAGATTTCCCAAAGCCCACTTCCCACCCTCCCCTCCCGGATTCCCTTGCCTTGCTGGCTTATCTCTTAGTTTACTTATCACTATCCAGTCTGCAATGAGTAAGTCTTAAGACGTCCAAGGTGGACTCTTGATATTTCTTCTCTCGTTTATATTTAACACGAAGAGGTTTGTTTATCTGTCCAAGTACACCACAGTTCCCGTACCCCCATTCTTGCCAGTCACGTCAGGTGCGTCGTGCGCAGCAGAGCCACGGTCTCCATACGGCTATGAAAGCAAACGTTGTAAAAACGACCAGACGCGCCTCCGACAGCCCCACCTCCTTTGTTGAATGCGCGGCCCCGTGGTCCTGATATCACAGTGTACCTGGTTGAGGAACTAAGCTGACTGGCCCCGCGAATCCTGCGTCACGGCGTGCAGGTGACGTTTGTCGAAGCTGACTGGCTGTGCGCGATAGGCCCATCTTTCAATTACCCGTTACGTGACGCACTCCAATCTTTAATTAATGGATTATGAAGAGGTTCGAAACCCTCAGACAAACAGGCATCCAGTGTCCTCATTTTCTACCAATTTCGCTTGCTAATTGGAGTCTTCCTATCCGTTTAATTGTGCTAGCACTCGTCACTGAACACGCAATAAAACCGAATAAATGAATCGAACCAACTTAAAAACTCCTTTTTTAAACTCTGGAAGTAAACAAATGCAGTAAAATTCACCTCTGATGCCACACCAGAACCTACCTTTGAGCTCAGGTCTGAAACCAATTCATTAAAATATCAGTTTCCCAGGTATGGTTTTTTTTCCCCATTCAGAAAAAGGATCAGCTCGTGCCCAACTCATGCATATACTGTACCTTTTACATAAACACATTAGGTAAAAATGTATTTTACAATTTCTCTCTTAAAGATAAACAATGGTTATTTAAAAATATTAAAACTTGGAGTATCTGTATGGTTTAGTGTGTTTGGGGGGCAGAGTAGTATTGGACACAAGGAAGAACCCCAACCAGTTTGTGAAAGTAGTGCATCACCTGACAAATCTGCTTACTTGCATACTGAGCTAATTTAAATCTGGTAATAAACCTAACCTGTATGTTGGCACAGTGGTGGATAAAACTGGAGTGCTAGTTTACTGAAGGGCACACAAGTCATCAAATACATAACACATTTTTGGGATGTTACAGGAAAGCTAAAAAAAAAAAATTGCCCAATTGAAGAACTGAGAGAGTCCATATAGATGATGCCCTAGCTCAGGTGTCCTCAGTCACAGCCCTGGAGGGACACAGAAGATGCAGGTTTTTGTTCTAACCCGGTTGATTAATTAGAAAGCAATTTTGCCAATAATTAAATTTCATGGCTTGTAGTTGTTAGTGCTTTTATTCTGCTATGTCAGATAATTCTCATATCCTAGATTTTCTTCCTCTTTCTAAGGAAACCATCCAAATGGAACCCTAACCTTTGAGCTACCAAACATGCTACTCATGATTTAACATGTCCAAAAAAGATTCTTTCCAAGACACTTAGAGATGATAGACTTAAAGGTGTTTGATCAAGAATAGCACGTTAAGGATTTTGATATATCAAAAAATTCCACAGATTGTTTTAATTTTGCCACACCCAGCATGCAATAGATCAAGTGACTAAAAACATGCCAATACTGAACTTTGTATGGTTGCTTGCCTTGGAATTTATGCTTGATATGCAAACTGCTCCAAATAAACCATCTGTTAAACAATAACAACCTCAAATTTAATATGAGATTTTAACTTTATATTAAAGCCTACTTTAGACACATTTCCAGCCAGAGTATGTAAAACTGACTAAACAATCTTAAGAGTTTTTCATAAACTGTCAGATGCCTAGAGGTGTCTCTAACCATACTCAAGACAACCTGCTCTATGGATGGGTGGGGAGAGGTTTTGGATAAGTTCAATGAATTTATTAGTTTATTATTATTATTTACTTATTATGATATCCAATTTATTAATTGTAAAGCTATTTCTAAAACCATTCAGAATGTATGAATAAAAGAAAAATGTACAAAAATTAAAGATTTTTATAACCAAACTGGACTACAAAAATTTTACTCTATCTCATGGTGAAGCGTTTGGCACAGAGGTAGACAGACGCTTGGACTCAGTGACCCACTCTAAAGACAGAAAATCTCAGCAAACTAGCATGGCACATACAGTAATTTGGGCTGTTACAGTATTAATATTAGGTCAAAAAACAAGTAGAATTAATTCAGCTAATACAAAAAAACCCCCTTAAAATTAAAATAATCCACCATAGTTAAATGTCTTTCGTTAACATTCCAATTGCCAAGTTGGTCCTCAGTTTCCACGTTCATTTGTACACAGGTTGCAAATAAATTTTCATAGAAATCAGAAAGCAGCAGCAATCAACAAAATGACAAAACAACATTAAAGTAGGAATCTATTAAGCTAGGGTTTCATTAAGCATAATCTCTGGGCAGAGTTTGTCCAATCTGATCTACATCAAAGACAATTATATCAGTTACGTATCAACAATATAATATTCTGACATAAAAACTAGTTTTTAAGCACCACTGCCCATGCCCCATCATGTATTACTTATAGTAATAAGTTAGAAAAAATGCTTATGCTGCAGGGTAAGTGCCATTTTCTTGCAAGCTTGCATTTGATTAAGTAACTTTCAGAATCTTGTGTTATGGGGGTTCTCAATCTTAGTCCTGGAGAGCGTTAGTGGCTGCAGACAGTTTTTGTAACCACACTTTTAACTGAAGACGATGCCCGCTTTAAAATGAACTCATTTCTTAATTAGACTATGAGGTACTCTATGCTATATTTGTAGTTGGGAGGATGCATCCATAATTATTTAAATTTTTCAACAAGGACATTACCATAGTGCTGACAGTTGTTACAGAAAAATGTATTCTATTATGCTTCTTTAGAAGGCACTTCATTTCCAAAAAAACAAGCATAATTCCAACTGATACATTATACAGTATGTTTTGAGGGAAAAAAAAAAACGGATTCACACCTGTACTGGCCCTATGAAAATAAACAATGATGTTGAAGTGCTTAAAGCTTTATCAACAAAATGTCCTAAATTTGGCTTATTAAAATCACTATTTAATTCAGCATCCAAAGTCTCATTACAAATATACAACAAGAAACAGTCTATTCAAAGAGTGCTGGTCAAATTAGGAATTAACATCTGATTAAATGAAATCATTTAGTAAACAAGAATTAAATTAAACCTTAAGTTCATGAACAGCCACAAACTTGTTATGGTCAGAAACCCTTCTGATTTGACACCAAATGCCTAATACTGCTTGTAAAACCAAAAAGTGAACTGATATTAATTTTATAAATTCAAATACAAGGAAGGAAATGACAAAGGATAATACAGAGTAACAAAAGAAGACATTAAACTAAAGGTTCCTCAGGCCTAACTACACAGTAAATGATCACTCTATCAACCAGCAGAGTGCCTAAGGCACTCACCCACCAATATACTCTCCGACTACCTTTTTTGCCTATCTTCCTCAGTTTAACACTCTGACCTCACTTTCACCCACCAGTTGACTGGTTTCCAGTCTCTTCCACAGAACACATTCAATGGCTTAATGGCTAGAAGTGGCTATTAAGTCCTGGCCAAGAGCTACTTCAAGGTGAATCCCTAAAGATCATCTCCTCGGTTAGGAAATGGGCTACAAAACTGCTAGGGTTGTATTCTAACAATATCCTTGATCGGCCCCAGGTGTCTGTTAAAAAGCCAATTACACAATAAACCTTATATGCGTTTATCTTGGGCAACAGAGTGGGGTATATGTATAATAACTAACATGTTCCTTAGGTGCAACCCGCTGTACTGGAAAATCCTACACATCAACTGACAGTCCCTATTGTCTTTCCATGTTTTCAATTGTCTACTGTCCTGAAGCACATGACTGCAATTATAATCCCGGCCCTGAGCAGGTGATACATCGCAAATTCTGGGGTACTGATGGCATCTTTAGAGTACTGTACTGGTTTGTTTACAAGCAACAGTTAGTAGAAACATACTGTGACAAACTGCAAAGCTTTTATGAAAACAAAAGCAAATGGACAAAAGAAGTGAGAAGGATCATACTGGGACAAAACGAATCATGAAATAAAAACAATTCTATTTAATAAATAATGTAGATCCATACCACTTGCCACCCAGGGAGTGGACAAAGTGTGCCCAATAAGCTAGCTCTGCTTTCATTTTGTTACTGTTCTATTCATCTATTTAAAGCTATTTTTCTTTAATATGTCCTCTTTGAAAACACAAACTAACAATTTTTTTTTTTTTTTTATCAACTTGTAATTTAATAACTTGACGTATGCTTTTCAATGAAATTAAAAATGAAACTAATTTAATTTAAGTCTTATGCAATGGCACAAAACAAATATGCAGAAAATAACTGGAAAGCGGCATATGGCATTCAGGGCAGAGTTTTCAAAAATTCAGCTTCAGCCAAGAATTTTCATTTCAGTAAATCGTCAATTTGCATTTCTGAGATTTTTTTTATTGGACTTCTCCACAACATACTTCCAATGAGCTTAACTGCTTTGCACCTCTTAGATATGTTCCCATTGAAATTATTAACACAACCTTAATTGAACTAATGCATGATGATTTTTCCAGGTCACTATTAAAAAATGCTCACTGGAAGTACTAATAATATCACTTGCTCAATGTTCTTCAATAAGCACAATAAACCACCTCTCATAGCACTTTATGCACAGTTGGATGCAACCATCCATTTTCACTTAGTAAGTTCAGAGTCATGGGGAGTCAACATCAATACTACCAGCATCAAGTGCATTGTGAAAACAAGGCCTTGAAGTAATAGTAGTAGTAATATTGTAAAAATGTACAGGGTACAGTGAAATTCGTACTTGCATGCCAAACCAACCACTCTTAGGCACCATGATAATCAAGAATGTATCAAAATAATTAGCTTCATTTACTTATAATTTAAAGTTCATTATATTTCATATATTTTATGTGTATACTACCTCTCTCACCTCAGGTCAATCTCAAACAAATACCCAGACTCAGTTACGACTGGGCCAATTTAATGTAGCCACTTGAGATAACATGACATTTTCATAGCCGCTTAATCCACTTCAGAATCATAGAACCAATCCTGGCAGCATTGTGGTGCAAGGCAAGAACAAACTCCAGACAAAGTGGCAGTCTATCACAGGTGCCACACTTGCACACAAACAACACTGGGTCAGATAAGAATTGCAAATTAATCTAACATGGACGTCTTTGACAATTTAAAATAAAATCCGCAAAAACCTGGAGAGAACATGCAACTTCTACACAGATTGTAACCAATCATGAGATATGCACCCTATGTTAACCACAGACAATGCCATCTCACTGCTAGAGATGCTATTGTCTTTTACTGCAGTTTATGGACAACTTATAATTTCCCCAATTCGTCTGCATCCAGAATTCTTTAAAACTATTGTTCTTAAATTCAGTCCTAGGGAATCCCCTGTGGCTGCAGGTTTTTGTTCCAACCCATTTTTTCTTATAATTGGACTACAGTACTACTTTAATTAACCAAGCCATTATTTCCCAGTTTCTGTGTTTTCTGCATCCACCCATAAATTACATACTGATTAAGGTATATTTCTACCGAATGAATCTCGGATTGATGTGTTAGATGGGTTCACCAGATAGAATTCACCAGTTTTTTTTTTTTTTTGTTTTTTTTTACTTTTTATTATTTATGTTCTGGTTATTTAGAAAATTATTTACTAATTAGCACAAACAATGGTAACAATGAAATAGTTGCTGCTTATAGTGTCATTTGTGCTGATGCCTACTCGACTCATCATTAAAAATTGTATTCAAATACAATTAAGGAAGCAAATGCCAAAGAGAGAAAAGTAAAAAATAAAAACAAAGCAAGCATTTAAACATGCAAAATGAATACAAATGTCTTAATTTCCTATAACTAAATTTAACAGCAGCACGGTGGCACAGTGGGTAGCGCTGCTGCCTCGCAGTTGGGAGACCTGGGGGACCTGGGTTCACTTCCCAGGTCCTCCCTGCATGGAGTTTGGATGTTCTCCCCGTGTCTGCGTGGGTTTCCTCTGGACGCTCCGGTTTCCTCCCACAGTCCAAAGACATGCTGGTTAGGTGGATTGGCGATTCTAAATTGGCCCTAGTGTGTGCTTGGTTTGTGGGTGTGTTTGTGTGTGTCCTGCGGTGGGTTGGCACCCTGCCTGGGATTGGTTCCTGCCTTGTGCCCTGTGTTGGCTGGGATTGGCTCCAGCAGACCCCCGTGACCCTGTGTTCGGATTCAGCGGGTTGGAAAATGGATGGATGGATGGATGTAAATCTAACACTACTGTTAAATTACACTACTGCACTTTTCCAAATGCAGAATAAAAGGATAAAAATGGGTCAGCTAGTTAAACTAAGAAATCAGTTAAGGATGACAATGATTGACTGAGAAGCTGGTTGTAACAAAAGGCTGCAGTCACATGGGGTGCTGATGGCCATTTCAATTCACTTACTGATTGGATTCTTTTCAAATACTTGTTTAAATGAATTTCTTCTTTTGATTAATTTTCAGTCTGGAATATATGGGAAGTCCTGAGAGTTCTCTCTGAAAGTATCACAAATATATCTTTATAATTCATATATGTGTGCGTGTCTTTGGGCTGTGGGAGGAAACCGGAGCACCCAGAGGAAACCCACGCAGACACGGGGAGAACATGCAAACTCCATGCAGGGAGGACCCGGTATGTGCTGTGTGTGTTTATATTTTATATTATATATATACACAGCACATGATAAATCATATACCAAAGTCTTATATCCAAACACATATCATGTAAACACATTTAGGAAGGAAACAAAATGAAAATATGAGGTCTTGTTAAAAAAAAAAAAAAAAAAAATCACAGGTGAATGAGAATTGTGCTGCCCATAATAACTCACTCACTAATCAATTGAACAAAAGTCATTAGACCGAGTCATGGGTTCACGAATCAAATGTCTCGAGACCCATGATTCAGAGGGATATTGCACATGCGATTTAAACATCTCTCAGCAAACTGAAGGGGTGTCCAACTCCGATCCTAGGGGGTCACAGTGGCCCAATGTTTTCATTTGGTTTTCTCAATCAGTGACCAGTTTTCAATGCTAATTAACTCCTTTTCCCTCCATTTTAATAGCCCTGTTTTTAAGGATTCAGTCCTCTGAATTGATGTTTTTATTTAAATGGCAGCCAGACATAAATGAGATGTGATGCAAGCCAACTGATGACCAACTAAATCAGAGCTTCAAACTCCAACCAGTTTTACCCCAACTAGTTTCTTAATAAGAAGTCAATTCTTGCTGTTAATTAAATCTGTTATTTAATTCCACAGCTTGTTAGCTCTCATTCTGCCACAGCTGACATTTCCAAAACAGTGGCGTTTCCCTTTTTTCTAAGAACACTGTCACTGTTTTGGTGACCTGAGCTGATCAACCTTACGGTGAATTTTAACGTTTTATTATTTTCAGATACTGTGTGATGGGTACAGTTTAGCTGGTCATGTGGCTGCTCGTTTTGTGTCTCATTATTGTTTGGCTGTTAATTAAGGAAAAAGAAACAACTATGGGGTTGGAGAGATTAAAACGAAGGCAAAACAAGTTAATCAGCAGCAAAAACTGGTCGCTAATTAAGAAGATGGTTAGAATGAAAACTTGCAGCTTGTGCGTCTCTCCATGATCGGAGTTGGACACCCCTCGTGGGCGACACAAAGTAAGAAGGATACGCATATGCGCTTTAGCACTCCCGCTGAGCTCACGAATTGGTTCAAATAATACAGTAAAAGTTCGCGAATAGCCTCCCTTGAGCATCACTGCCTTAAAATGCACATTGCATTACTTTCTTGACACCCTCATAGTCCATTTCTTAAAACAAAAATATACATACCAACGCCTTCATGACATCTTTCTGGAAACCTCCTTCCAATTACTTCTCCTTTAAAGTATAACTGGGCAGTAAGTGTTCTAAACGAATATGGCAAAAAAGTTAAAAGTATGTCCAAGTTTTGTTGTTTTTTTTAAGGGGATGACAGTGAGAAGCTTGAGGCTCGTCTATTGTTTTAGTTTAGTTTTACTTAATTTTCTTGCGCGGAATTCTCTTAACCAGTGGTCTGCGCTCGCCGCCAATCTAATGACATGTGACCCGCCGGCGGCAACTGGGAGGCTTTTTGAGCGCGTACTTCCCGCGCAAACGGAAAGGCGTCGCGTAGCTATCGGTGCACCGACTCACGCATTCGGTACCCATCGGAGGCTCCGTGTCTGTCGTAACGAACAATAAAATCTCCACAGTGAAGGCAAGAATCCTCGCAATGGGATTACCGTATCTATTAGGCATGTGCCCCCCTCCAGCCGTCGTCACACTTTAGTGTGAATCCGTCTGCTTGTACGTTGGGATCTCCAAACAACGTTTAACAACAACACGCGTTCTGTCTGTAAAATTTTAACACATACACCCAAAACAAAAGATGGGCCTATCTGACACCGAGCTAATTATGCAAGGATATTTGTAATGGTTACTTTACATTGACCTGTGGGGAATGGGTGCGAGGCTCCAGTGCGCCCCCTTCCTTTCCTCCCGGTTTACGACAGCTAAGCATCCGACTTGCAGTTAACTGACGCCCGCCACCTACCGGAGAACATTATACCAATCATATATTCCACAAAGTTTCATTCATAATTTTCTTTGGAGATCTGAACCGAATGAACTCGGAGCTTAACCGCCACACGACGAGCACGAATCAGTCCCGAAGTAAAATGAAGCCTAAAATAACCGCCGAAGTCAACAAATACAATAGGGGATTCAAATTTTTAATATTCTGAATTGCCAGATGATCACGAACGTTTCATTACATGTTTATTTACATCTGCAATAAGATGCTGCAGATGTTCTATCAGACGGTTGTGGCGAGCGCCCTCTTCTACACAGTGGTGTGCTGGGGAGGCAGCATTAAGAAGAAAGACGCCTCACGCCTGGACAAACTGGTGAGGAAGGCAGGCTCTATTGTTGGCATGGAGCTGGACAGTTTGACATCTGTGGCAGAGCGAAGGGCGCTCAGCAGGCTCCTATCAATTATGGAGAATCCACTGCATCCACTAAACAGTATCATCTCCAGACAGAAGAGTAGCTTCAGCGACAGACTGCTGTCACTGTCCTGCTCCACTGACAGACTGAGAAGATCGTTCCTCCCCCAAACTAAGCGTCTCTTCAATTCCACCCTTTGGGGGGGTAAACATTAACATTATACAAAGATATTGTCTGTTTTTTTTACCTGCATTATTATCAATCTTTAATTTAATATTGTTTTTTGTATCAGTAAGGTGCTGCTGGAGTATGTGAATTTCCCCTTGGGATTAATAAAGTATCTATCTATCTATCTATCTATCTATCTATCTATCTATCTATCTATCTATCTATCTATCTATCTATCTATCTATCTATTTAAATATCTGGAAGAAAATTGCAATTCAAAATATAAAGTAATTGGCAAGTTGTTCGGTGTGTTACCTGTGAGTTATTAATGTTTTGAAGTTTAAGTATAGCAATCCGTCACAGAAAACAAAAATTATTTAATCTCTGTTACATCCTGCAAACAAACCTGTACTAATTCAGATGTAAAATATGTATCAGTTACTGTAACACATCTTAAAGGAGAGTAATGTTTTTCATTGCACAGCAGAAGCATGCACTTTTAAAATATCATTTTATCTGTATTGCCTGTTAAATAAAGCAGCACCTTTTGTCAAGACTTGCAGAATGTTTTGTTTCTAATACATCTGAAAATAAACTCTGGATCCAAAAAAGCTCTCCATTAAAAAAAAAAGAAGAAGAAGAAACTTCACTGAACACATCACAGAACCTTGCAGCACAAATGAAGAGACCTTTTGTCATTCTGTTAGCCTCAGGGTTACAACCTTTTGCAGATTACTTCAAGTGCATTAACTTTAAGGACTGTGGTTTTTTTGGCCCCAAGTTTAGACTTTGAAATTTGGACCAGCGGCCTGTAAAACTGTTAAAATTCTTATAGGACAAAAGGCACAAAACAGCAAAAGAAATTATATCATTGATGCAGCCATCTCATCTTTCCTCTGCTTAGAGATGTTTTGAGCCCATGGGTAGTTTTGTTTTTATGCCAGTAGAGTGTGGTAACCTTTTCATTATAGATTCTAGCTGCACATAATCTAAGAACATAATGCACCACGTTTTAGCAGTGAAACACTGATGAAAGAACCAGGACATTTAAAACTATGAGCTACTAGCCAGCATTTACCTTCTCCCTAGTTTTTCTGTTGCCAAAACTTTTAATCAGAATGAAAAATTTCACTGTTTTTTATACAGTACATTGTTAGTGTGAAAAAAAATAAGTATAAAGACTGCTTTCATCAAAGTTTTAAATGTTCTGTGAAATATTGGATAAACAGCAGCTGTTTCTTCCCAAAGTATGTTTTTATTAAAAATATTGCCTCTTTGAAAGTGATTAAAGTCGAGGCTTGGTTAGGTGATAATTTAACACAATTTCATTAAATAGCAGACAAATATAGTCCTATATGCTAAGGTACTTATATACTTATATATGACCCGCTGGAAGCACATACTTGTCTTTGTGAGGAATTCTTAGATCACAGCCAAAAACAGGGTAAGTGGATAGACTTCATGAGGGAATTACATTAAGAAGATTAAAGCAGCAACTGCTTACTTGCTAATTGTGTTCTGGTGCATGCCTTCTATAGAGGCTTGCAGTTTACGCAGATATAGTTTGTCACTGATGTATGTTTTAAATAAATCTTTCAATATACCTTCCTAATTATCTTACAAATATTTGAAATTTTTATTTTTATTATTTCCATTTGAGTCCAGCTTTCTTTTAGAAATACAATACATGTCATAATGCTTTACTTTTCTGGTCTTGAGCCAACATTTAAATATATAGATTAAATCAAACTGACAGGCTTACTCATCTATGCAGGTGAACACAGTAGCTTAATGTGTACTGTATGTGGAAGAAACAAATGCTCCTTTTTGACTTAGACAAGAGAAAATTGTCATGCCTTTTATTTAAAAAAAAAAAAAGTGGGGAGATTCAGACACTGTCAAAATGAGATTCACTCATTCATAATGTTATGGTTAGATTTTATTGTTTAACTCACGTTCGCTCATGGCAGGTTCTGCATGTATACCCTTCATGCAAAATGGCCATATTACACTTTGATCACTTTAATTACAAAACATGTCTGCAACATCTCTAATAGATGAGTTTTTTACAAGCTTACAGGGTGTGTGTCGATATTGACAGTAAATAACTTGAACAATAAAAATCTGAATGAACAAGTTAATCAAAGAGTAAAATTACAAAATTTGTAACACTATTGAGGGTCTTATAGTATATTTGGCTAATATTTGATAAAGAAACATATCCTTCCATATATATATATATATATATATATATATATATATATATATATATATATATATATATATATATACACAGTATATATACTAGCTGTGTA
The DNA here is from genome assembly GCF_900747795.2 of Erpetoichthys calabaricus. Classification (NCBI taxonomy): domain Eukaryota; kingdom Metazoa; phylum Chordata; class Cladistia; order Polypteriformes; family Polypteridae; genus Erpetoichthys; species Erpetoichthys calabaricus. The sequence goes on along the minus strand of NC_041411.2, from coordinate 18,339,337 downwards.
AGCCCGTGCAGTAAAAACCCTGGGCTCCTAGAAACAATTGAAATCGTCAGAAAAAAAATTGAAATGCAGAGTCAGCGGTTTTATTTTGCAGACGTGCTGGCTAGTTGACACCTTGATCTGCATTATCTTCATATAAAAATACAATAGTCATGAGCCCCATGGTACAAGTAACATTCATCATTTGAAGACAATCCATCTCTTGTGCACAACTGACTAGTCAATCTTAACACTAGTCGAATCACGGTTAATGATGGCTATCTTAAATGGTAGACAATGTGAAGGACACAAGTGAATGGAGTTCCACTTAGTCTATTGGATGTCAAGCTACTGTGCAGAATATCATTTTTCTGTACATATGTAATGCCCTAATGTCATTACTGTAACAAAATTGTTACATGTTCCACCAGTTCTCTCCTGTTGTTATTCTTCTGAGCTTCTAACATACAACTGTAAAGGCTCTACAAACTTCATACAATCAACATAGACAAAGTAATATCATAATCACATCACCCTAGTGTATATGTGTTATGATACATCAATAAGACTACCTGGTTTCCAAAAACATCAATGATTTTTTTCCCTCCTCCTGTTGTACAAAGAAAATCATTCCATCAAGATGCTCTTGTTTTCCTCCAGAAGTAGCACAAGCATCCCTAAGTCTAGACAATCCAACTTAGTCCAGTTACTACTGTGAGCCTAATGTACAGCTCTGTAGTGGTGGGTGCTAGGGTAAAAACCTGACTATGGTGATTCTCCATGCTAGTCTTCATGGAAATTGGGTGCCAGATTCTGAATGAAATTCTATTTTGGACACAGAATGTACTTGCATACAAAACATGATTACAATGTAAATATTTTATCCTGAAGCATTTTTTTAATCTAATACTGTAGTAATTCATTATGAGCAAAACCGATGAAAAATAAATTAACCTTTTATGTATGACTAGATAAATTACCTGGCATTGCACAGGTAAGAAGGCGGAAAACTAAAAAGTAACTACAAATGATATATTGCACAACTTTATTTCCCTCAAACTTGTTGCACTTATTATCAGGCCCGTGGAGTTGCTATTTTTTGATGGAGTTGCAAAATTTGTATCCAACTCTGACTCCAGTACAACAATCTGACATGCTTTAATAAGAAGGACCTTTAGCTATGAAAGCTATAATTTTTTTAGTGATTGGCACAATTATAAAATTATAACAACACGCCAATTACAGATGTAATTTGGTTTAAACTTAATTCAAGAATGTTGACATCTGTAAAAAAATGAGCTGCAGGTGTTGCAGAAGGAAAGTCATGTAATTTAAACTATGCAGCACAAACAAGATATGTAAATAAAGTTGTGGAGCATTATTGTCTGTCAGTGCAGCTCCAGGGTGTCCGTGAGTTATACACACACAATACCCTCACTGTTCCTGTCTGCTGAACTGTTTTCTAATGACCTCTGTTCAATCCAAAGAAATAAAAAAGATCAAAAGTTATACTATATGTCAAAAATCTGACTTTTAGAGAGAAGTATCTTTGCCATATTTCAAGTCTGTTGCTTGAAAAACAAAGCTGTACATAGAAAAGAAACAAAGATTGTATTTTAGAGAGAATAAACATTATTTACTTATATAAGATTTACATGTAAACTTAACCTTCCTTGCAGTTTGCAATATTTCTATAGTTTAGAATGAGTGCGCTTGAAACATTTTTAGAATGATAACTTTTGAATGCTGAAGTACTCCCCCACCTTTTTTTTCAAATTTTATTTTAATATATTGCCTATCACAACTGTTGTTACTGTCACTATTAACTCTGTTGACATTTTAGTTTGATATCTTGCACACATGATCAGTCATGATTGACAGATACAGTAGGAGCACTTTGCATCATCTGCCTCTTCTCACTGTAAAGCTTGACATCTTACCAGAAAGATGAAATTTGATTGGATAATCCCAGTAATTGTGTAGGAGTTGGAAGCATTTCACTTGCTTATTATTGTAATTTTATGTAAAGCAATATAGCTAGAAGCATTGTTGGATATGTATTTGGAATCAAATTATTTCAGTTCATGTTTTTTCATAACCTACTCCTTGACCGTTTTATCTACAACATACATTCTATAACATTAGTAATTGTGTGTATTCTTAACTGCAGCATCAGTTAATAAACATATTCATACTTGAAACATTTACTTTGACTGCACATATAAAATAATTAAAATAAGCAGCTTCTATGTAATACAGTCTTAGAGGCTTAATCTGTACTTCTTGACAGTTTCAGAAATACAGAGATAAGGGGATGTTCTGAATGTAAATCAAGTGTTGTACATTAGTCGGCAGCAGTGAGTCGATTTAGTGATTCAATGTTCTTTTTCTCCGCCTGTCGCTACCCGATCTGCGTGCCTGCCCGATTTGCGCGCGCAGGCGTATTGAAAGCCTAATAGTGACACTCCCTCTCCTTTCTCACTGCTCCTTTGCGCAATAGCTTACGCATGCACGTAAAAATGAGGAGCGCCGTTACGTCGCAGGCGCCAGAATTTGAAACTGACCAGGAAGGACGTGCGTTTGTGCATTGTTGACAGCGCATTGATGTCAGCAAGTTAACTGGTAAGAAATACGATTCAGGCAGTTTTCATTCTTTATTTAGGTTTACACTGAACGACTATGTTATCGAAGTTACTCTCGGTGTTAAGTGTCATCTCCTTTTGCTTAAGATCACATTGTGTTCAATTTAACACTGATCAGAATAATTTATATTTTCTTTCGACTTTCGTTAGTTGTGCCGTCTTTGACCCCCTTTCCATTACCTTACTTCTTGTGTTGTCGGTGATAAAGTAATTGACGGTGACTCCTGGGCTGATCGAATGTGGAGGTTGCATGTTCTGCTCTTGTTCGTTTGGGGTTTCTCCCGGGACTGCGTTTTCCCAGAAACGTTGCACAGGTTGGAATGACTGCCGATGCTAATTTAACTCCAGCGGTGTGAGTATATGTGTGTTTCAGGAATGCAAAACTATCCAGGGTTCATTTCATGCTTTTTGCCCGGCTCATTGGGCTGCTAATGTATTGTCATCTGTATTGTTAGAAAGTGCATACCCCTTACTGTAGCCTTAACTTTTATAAATTTCTTAATTTTCTTTCAGTGGTTTTAACTAAATTTGTCGCTGACCTTGTTTTTTTATCCACGGATGTCTGATAGCTATATGCTTATACTAAAAGTTAAATTTGTGATCCAATACTATTGCCTATGTACTAAGTAAGAGTCTAATGTCTTTGGTTCACTCCAAAAATACATGTGCTATTACATTCTTTATGGTGACTAGTGCTGTTATTTATGAGTTAAAAATGTTTCCATGTAATGAACTTAATTGCTCAAGTAATTGTAACTCTACAGTTGGCAATCAGTTTAGTGCAGTTTTGGGTAGGACAATAACTGTATTCACTTTACCTCACATCACTTAGCACCCCTGCTAAATATGATACTACAGCACCATGGACATGGTGTTTATTTTTGTCACTCATCCACCTTTTATTTTTCATTATATTAGATATAACTGTTTACAAGCAAAAATTACATCTCAAACCACACTACGTACGTCATTTGGTATTTCTACCTAGTTAGCACTTTATAAATGTACATACAGTTCATGTGTTTGAGTATTTACACTATTAACAGTACTGGCTGTAGTCATTTTACTTTATTATTCTCAGACATGTGCGTGTACATATGAAAAGTGTTGTTTTGCCAAATAGGTGCCGGAGAGATAGGGGACATTAAAAGAATACAGGACTAAAGATGGACATGGTTACAAGTGTATTGAAGGAATGGGAAGAAACCTTTCTGGCATTAGTGAAATAATTATAGATATTATACTGAGCAAACAACAAACAGGTGGCAGTATGCCTTGTACTGTAGACAGTAGTGTCTGCACAAAGAATAGAGAATGGCAGTCTGTGTTCAGGCACGTAATGTCTATCTTAGATTTTTAGAAGACAGAAATCTGCAGGGCATTGTTTTAATGCTCTTGATTCGGTATTTTAGAATTTGGGACAGCCACCCTATATACAAAGTTAAGCAGCTAGTTGTCTACTTTTGATTGCTTGTTACATTATGATATGCCACTATTTATTCCTCCTCTGTCCCTTTTTTCCCATAACAGATCATTATTTTGGTGGCAATACATATATTTGCTGTTTTGTTTTGGGTTAGAATGGCACACAGAGGTTCATGAGGGAAAGATGCAGAAGAAACGATCCATTTTGTTGTGTCTTCATACGCAGCTATTTTCTAATCTAATACCATGATTATTTTTACTGTTTTGCTTTATTTATAAAATCATTCAATTTGTTTAATTCACATTTTACAGTATAAAAGGAAATCAGTGCTCTAATTGTGACACTGAAAAAGGTTATTTAAGGTCTTTAAAGGAAAATTAGAAGTACTTACTCTATTCAGATATTTGTTGAATATGGAACAGATGGAACTCTAAGGTCTATTTATTGATTTTTGATTAAAAACAAAAAAAAACTGATGTTCTGTAATATTGTACCATCTCATAAACTTTGAAGATGAAAATGCTGAAGTTTAAGTTTGGGATACGAAGCAGCCCAATGGACTCGGGCTACCTAGAGCCTATCGCTAGTAGGAGCTCTCGCCTTAACCTGTTATTTCAGGTATGTTATTGTTACATATTTATAAGATGAAGCTCTTTGAAGTGACTACTGTAATACAAAATGTTAAAATAATTGCCTGCATATTAATTTTAGTTGTAAGTGACATTATCAGAGGTTAACTTTCTTTCAAATACTGTACTTTAAATTGTTAGGAATTTTATTGGCGATGGTAGGCTTGGGTATACTGAAAAAAGAATGCTTTGTAATAAAAATATGACTTTTTACCAGGGGTAAAATACAAATGGACTACCAGCTTGATTACCACCATATAGTTTTATATGGAGGCTAGACTAAATAGTTCTTGTGAGACTACAGATCTAAGGCTAAGATCCATCTGCTGTTAATCCTTTTGAAAGTTTAAAGGACTAGGCATTAAATCTTTTATTTACAGACCAGGTAAATCAATGTTCTTTATCCCTGACTCTGATTTCCATACTTGGAGACCTCCATCAGAAAACATTAATATCTGAATATGCTCAAGCAACCCTAGAGATAACAAGAATGAACTAATAAACATAAAAGAGAAAATGGGAATGTGTGTGTGCTTATTTACTTAATTTAACTGTAATGTTTTAATCTGTAAGTGTTTGTAATTTATTTCCTTTTTGTTATTGTACTTTAATTTGGTCAAAAGTTTTATTTTTGTATACAATGCATGTTAATGTTTTACAATTTTCCATTTTAAATTGCATTAGTTTTATTGTTGTCATGATAAATGTTTATTACATGCATGTCTCACTTTCGTAAAGGGCAAGAATATATTGCAACAACAGAATCTGTGTCAAATTGGTCGAGAAGGCTTGCTGGATTCTCTATTTGTTTTGTTTGAGGAGTGCAGTTCCCCATCATTAATGAAGATCAAAAATGTTGCCAATTTTGTTAGAAAGTGTAAGTGTATATAGCGGAGACATCCTGAGAATTCTGACATTAAAGTATTTCCTAATACTATGTTTTTCTTTTTAATATAAAAATACTTTAAAACTTCTGTAAGAAAATATTTTGAAGGGCTTTTAGTGTATATGCTTGCTTTATCTTCTAAACTATAACTGAAATATTCTATGAAAGTAACTATTAACTGTTTAAGGAGCTTTTATTTTGTTTTCTGGAGCCATAAGACTGTATGTGTTACTAAAAACACACCTAATGACGGATGTTGTGCTTCATCAATCTGTGTATGTACCTTTACTAAGGAAGTCCTAAGAATTTCAGTCTCTTTTGTTACGTTTACACCTGTAATTGAGATCCTTTTTAAATGCCACTTTTTTATTGTGTGATCTTGTTTCATTAATTATTTTTCTGATCTCTGAATTACAGTGTGATTATGAATGTTTTTTTTCTCTGTTCTTCTGTATCACAGACACAGAAACAGTCAACGAGTTACGCCAATTGCAGCCCACTGTGAAAGACTTTGAAATGAGAAACATTGTGGGGCGAGGTCATTTTGCAGAGGTTCATGTGGTCAGAGAAAGATCAACAGGGGATGTTTATGCAATGAAAGTGATGAACAAGAGTTCTCTGTTGTCATTAGATAATGTGAGCTCTTTCAAGCTTTATACTTTTGGAGGCCTTAATAGTATGAAATTTCCTCAGTATTTTTGTTCTTTTAGTTATGTTGAAAACAAATCTATGCAGGTAAACATGCAATAGAAAACAAGAAGACATGGGATATTATTTCTTGATGTATTCTGTGATCTATAGTCAGGAAAAATGATCAGATGATAATAGCCTTGCTTTTGATAAATTGAAAGTCTATGCCTGTTGGTCAGGCAGCATTAACTTGCTTGAACAATGTGGCTTTTCCATTTTCTGTTTAAAACAATAGATTTTCTTTTTGCTTCTCTGACCTCTGAATGTTATGGTATCTTAAACGTCATATATCTGACAAATATACTGTACACCTTGTGAATATTTCTTTAATGAAAACCCTTGTTGTATGAGACAGGAGAGGCTCGATGACAGCTCCTCAAACTGACATCCTTCATAACCACTGTACTGAAACACTCCTCTTCATTGAAAAAAACCCTCTCAAAGTTCTTTTTTTATTTAACTTATTGTGATCAGGGATGTTAAAACCCTGAATGGTTTAGATCAGGGGTAGGCAACGTCGGTCCTGGAGTGCCACAGTATGTGCAGGTTTTTGTTCCAACCCAGTTCCTTAACGAGAACTCAATTATTGCTGATGAAGCACATATTGCTTAAGTGACATTTTAATGCTTCATTTTAGTGGTCTCGCTTGTTAAGGTTCTCCAACCTTAATTGCTTATTTCAATCTTAAACTGCTGCATTCAGTGTTTTAATTGCTCCTTATTAGCAATAAGATGTAAAACAGGGGTAGGCAATGTCGGTCCTGGTGAGCCGCAGTGGCTACAGGTTTTCATTCAACCCAATTGCTTAATTAGAAACCAATCATTGCCAATCTCAGACCTTATTTAATTTTATGGCTTGTTAGTCTGTGCAATGTAAGGCTCTTATATCGTAGATTTTTTTTCCTTTCCAAGGATATCATCCAAATGATCTGAAGCCTAAAACAGATCATTTTCAGTCTGTCACATTTTTCTATTAAGTGTTTTATTAAATCAAACCGTGCATGATGAACACACACAGATGTAATTGGAAAAAAGCTAGCTGGAGAACTGCTGGCTGCTTTGTCTTTTACATCTTATTGCTAATAAGGAGCAATTAAAACACTGAATGCAGCAGTTTAAGATTGAAATAAGCAATTAAGGTTGGAGAACCTTAACAACCGAGACCACTAAAATGAAGCATTAAAATGTCACTTAAGCAATATGTGCTTCATCAGCAATAATTGAGTTCTCGTTAAGGAACTGGGTTGGAACAAAAACCTGCACATACTGTGGCACTCCAGGACCGACGTTGCCTACCCCTGGTTTAGATCACATTAAAAAACATTTTCATGAAAATCAAAGTGGCTTTCAATATTTCAAGGTGAAATGGACTTTTTCTGACAAACGAAAACAATATTAAGATGTTTAGTGACTGTCAAAAATGTTATATTTGTTTCTAGTCGCCTCCTCTTTATTTGGAAAATAGTTTCAAAGTTGTGCATTTGTTTTGTAGGCCTTTGAGTTAAACTTTGTTAAAAAACAATTTAGTGGACAAGTGGTAACTGATTGACAATTATGTTGCTTACAGTGTGCATTACCTCAAAATGTCATTCTGTCTATGATAAGTTAGTACTATTTTTATTTTTTACCTTCTAGGTGGCATTTTACGAAGAGGAGCGCAATATTTTGGCTCGAGGCACAAGTACTTGGATACCTCATTTGCAGTATGCCTTTCAAGATAAAGAAAACCTCTATTTGGTGAGAAATATATTGTTTGTTTTACATACAGAGGTTAATATAGATGTGATGCAATTCGTTGGTGTAGTTGCACAAAATCGATTATAAGAGAAGACATAGATATGATGAGTATAGGAAAAGAAATTGTTATTTATAACAGGGTTCAGGTTATTCATCAATGTATGTTGCAAAAGCTATTGGTAAGGATGTTATGTACAACATAATTTTCCCACAGGTGATTTTGAAGCAGTTCTATCTGAAATTGTTACATTAATCTGTACTTATATTACAAATACTGTATTCGCAAGTTATGTCAGCTTTTTTTCATTATCTTTGGAAGGTGTAAAACCTTAACGGTAACTGGATGTTTTTGTGTTTTTAGAGGTTGGCCCTATTGTTTTGGCCCTAAGATAAAGCCTTTTTTATCTTCTAGGGATCTTGAGATAGCTACTCATGTGTTTATTTTTTCTCGCTTCGATTACTGCAACTCACTGTATTCTGGGATTAATAAATCCCTGATACACAGGTTACAGTTGGTCCAAAATGCTGCCGCTCGTTTTCTGGTTGGGGCAAGAAAGTATGACTCTGTTTCTCCTATTTTAGCTTCTTTACACTGGCTGCCTGTCCGTTTTCGAATTGATTTTAAAATCTTGCTGCTAGTTTTTAAATCTTTACATGGGCTTGCTCATGCCTATTTATCTGAACTGTGTGTTTTACATCAGCCATCCAGAGTGCTTAGATCTTCTGGTCAGCTGTCTCTGGTTGTCCCTCGTACCAAGTGTAAAACTAAGGGGGACAGGGCTTTTGCAGCTGCTGCTCCTCACCTGTGGAACTCTTTACCTCATCATATAAAGGAGTCGTCTACAATTGAACTGTTCAAAACAAGACTAAAGACTCATTTGTATTCACTTGCATTCCGTGACCTTCAGTAATACTGATGGTTTCCTCTTTGCGATTATATAACATTACTTCTATTTATTATGTATTTTATTTTATGTTCATATATTTTATTTCTATTTATCCATCCATCCATTTTCCAACCCGCTGAATCCGAACACAGGGTCATGGGGGTCTGCTGGAGCCAATCCCAGCCAACACAGGGCACAAGGCAGGAACCAATCCTGGGCAGGGTGCCAACCCACCGCAGGACACACACAAACACACCCACACACCAAGCACACACTAGGGCCAATTTAGAATCGCCAATCCACCTAACCTGCATATCTTTGGACTGTGGGAGGAAACCGGAGAGCCCGTAGGAAACCCACGCAGACACAGGGAGAACATGGTGGAGTGGTGGCAATCGGAAGGTTGCCGGTTCGAATCCCATAAATGCCAAAAGGGACTCTGTTCTGTTGGGTCCTTCAGCAAGGCCCTTAACCTGCAATTGCTGAGCGCTTTGAGTAGTGAGAAAAGCGCTATATAAATGCAAAGAATTATTATTATTATGCAAACTCCACGCAGGAAGCGAACCCGGGTCTACTAACTGCGAGGCAGCAGCACTACCACTGCGCCACCGTGCTGCCCTATTTCTATTTATGTTTTATGTTAATTTGTTTTGTTTTTCTTTTATTCTATTATTGTAAAGCACTTTGGCCACAGCATTACTATGTTTTAAATGTGCTATATAAATAAATTGACATTGACATTAAAATTTTCTCATACAGAGAATATTTTGAGTCTTTTGAGTGGTACAAATGCTTAAAATGAAACTTGGGTGTTCCATTGTTTTTTTTTTCTTTTATAGTACTTCTGGAAAATGAGCACACCTTTTGATGTGGCTTTTGTATAAGAGGATTGTAGATAATTTTACTATTTTTTTTCCTGAAGTGTAAAGGATCAGAGCTATATGTTCTACATTCTCACAACTTTCTAGCACTATTGCATTCTTTCACACATCTTCCAGCCTTTGCTACATAATTACATACTTGCCACTAAACAGTAAGAGGTTTGGGTTGAAAGCATAACTTTCAATAATTTTTCTTCTCCACCTCCCTCATAGGAAACAATCTATTTTAGTTGGTGCAGATGGTAAACATAAACGTACCATGTTTAATTTGCACATTGTTTGAGCCGGCTAAATTAAAAATATGATCATAGGGAATCTTAACATACAGAAGGCGGAAACAAAACTTGTGCTGTTGCAGAACACAAATTTGCACTCATTCTCACTGCATCAATTTCAATTTGCAAAGTTTATTTATCCTTCTGTTCATTTTCAAACCTCCTATGATACTTCTTATGCCAACTAAACAAATTAAATATTTCCCTACTAATCCTAGTTCAATTTTACAATGCTTTAATGGCCAGTATAATTACATTCTCCATTGTTGTCTGGTTTAGTCTAGCAGAGGCACACTCCAAAAATAAATTACAGCATGTTGTGAGAAAATAATTAGCTATGTTCTTTCATCTGTGACAGACCTGTATAGATCTTGTGTCACTAACCATGTCATAAGGATCACCATGGACTCATCTTACCCAGCTCATCACTTATTCCAAAAACTCCACTCTGGTAAAAGCTTCTACTTAATTAAAACTAAAACTAACAGACACCTCAACAGTTTCTTTCCCAGAGCCATAGCCCTCTTAAACCAATAACTTAGCCTGAGTTCTTTGTATATTCTGTCATATACTGTATGAAAGGTATGCGTGTGCACAGTATACATACATGTATGTGTGTGCATGTGCATATAATTTCACACTTTCACTTGCACATCTCCTTTTTGATTTTACTGTTCTGCAACTTTGCATTAAGTTTTTCCTTTTAACTTATGCCGTTTATGTTATTTGTGTGTGATGTTGTGTTATAAGCAGCTCCAAATCTACCAAGGCAAATTCTTGTACATTAAGTACTGGCAAACAAAATTGGTTCTGATTCTGATTGTCAAGATCAGGATTGCAGAAAACATAGGGAGTAATAGCAGGAACCAGCAATAGTATCTGTTCTTCATAGGGCACACTCACGCACACACCCACTATCACTGTTATAGGGCCAGTTAAGCATCACCAGTTAACCTAAACTGCACATCTTTAGGATGTGTGCAGAAAAACAAGAGTCTGAAGAAAAATCTTTTTGTACATGAAGGACTTGGAATCACACACAGGGCTCTAAAATTATAAAACAACAGTGGGAATCCTTGTGCTGCTTCCTAGCAGATTACTGTTAATTTCCATTAGTTTAATGCAAGATTTTGGAAAGGATACTCAGGTCTCAACCTACATATTATGTATGTAAGTTACCATAATGTTGTAGATACTTATTCTTCTTAATGCATCATTTGCAATACTGCCTGTTGAGGGTTCTGTGCCTTGGAAGCATCTGGTACTTGACAAAAAATAGAAGTATGGTATGTTTTTGTTTTGTATAACAAGGTCATGCTAAAAAAACAGTTATGTTTCAATGATTTTTCTGTTATTCTGCTTTCTTTAAAATATAACTCTATGAATACAAATGCAGGGTTTTTATTTTTATTTTGCAATCTAATTTTAAAGACTATTAGACTCCCAAAGGCAGAAATCTTATTTCCAGCATTTGCTTTCCTTTCTGTGCCAACTCTATGTATTTTTCTTGTATAGATATTTCTTATACTATGAAATATTAATTGATCACATCTGATGTCGGGTATGTTTAGACACAGAGGAAATTTCTATAGTAAAGTAAGCTTAGAATATGGAAAGCACTGCCTATTTATACAGAAGTGAAAGAAAGGTTTGGGATTAGATTCTTTATGGAACTGATAGGTCTAAATTATGTTTAGATCTATAGTAAAATATGTTTCCAATCTATGCAGCTTGTCCAGAAATTAATTTTGCATGTACAGCTTAATTGTTTGTTGACAGATGGTTCTTACAAAAAAAGCTGCAGTGTAAGATTTGTAAAAAAGTTATGTTGAACTATAATTAATAATTCAGTCATTTAAGCTTTAAAATGCATTTTAAGAAAACCATGAGAATAGATAGCTGTTTTTCAAATTCTTTTTACTTTTTCTTTTTTTACATTTGCTATTTTATTCTAGTAGATACCTTATAAAAAGCATCTGTTGCTAGGTAACCGCACATTGGTAGTTCTGTGGTTTCATTAAAAGATTTATTTTTGGTTGCATACTATAGTACAGTATATAGTGTTTATAGTACTTTTTGAGAAAATTTTGTTGTTTTTAAAACTGTTAAAATTTTAAATCATTTTTGACTTTTAAAATATAAAACACATAACTACAAATACATACAAAAAATGGTCAGAAATTGGCATTGTCATATACAAGTGTAACCAGTGCTGGAATGCCTTTTTATGTAATGTCTTTTCTTAAATTGGCATACGTTTCAATTTCTGTATAAAGTACTCTGTCCTTACACTGAAGCTACTGTTGTGTTGCCCTTTTATAAAAGACAAAACAAAGCATGCAAAATACCTATTCAGGTTTTTTTTTTTTTTTTTTATTTTTTTTTTTTAAATGCTGGGCAGTACATTTGACACATAATATAAAAAGGCACCAAAATGGACTTCTTTTAAGAAGCTTCACTTTTGTAAAGAACAATCTACAGAGAACACTTCATAACATCTTTAACTATATCATTTTATAGACTCTCTGACAAGCTTGTAATGCTACATTCTGCTTTAATCTTTGTAATCTAACCCAAGTACCATATATTTCCCAGTTTGCATAAATATTAGAAGTAATACTTGAGATATATATAGGATGAGAACCTAAGAAATTAATTTTATTTTTTTTCTTATTAACGTATTTTCCCTAGCATATTTAAGAACAATATATACACCTGGATCACACCATGTTTTAGCATTTCAACCTTAATTACAACATAACCTGTAATTTCTTGGCTAATGCCAAAGTGACTTAAAACTAAGAAGTGAATGATAAAATGTCCGTGTATCTTAAATTCAATTGGATCACTTGTGGTTTCACTGATATATACACAGTTACACAGTCAATCAATAATGGAGATTAAATGGGCAACCACAAGCTTTACAGGGAAATGCTTTAGAGTGTAAGCCATTTATTGATTTATTTTATTTGAAACCCACTATTCACACATCAGTAGGCTGGAAATCTGGAGCCTATGCTGGTCACATTGGGTGCAGGCCAGGAACTAACCCTGATGAGATGCCACCTCATAGTAGGGTACACTTATGTACACTCACACATACTTATGGTCCAATCTGCAGTCTCCACTTAACCTAACATGTACATTTTTTTAGAATGTGTTAAAATTCTGGATTGTTCAAGGACACCCAATAGTGATACAACTTGGGCCTCTTGAATGGCATGATACAACTGCTAAGCAATAATTTTCAGCTGCCTTGGAAAGATTTTAAATACTTATCGGCATGTGGAAATGTATTAAACTTTGTTTCATTTTTTATGTTTTAAAATAGGATGCTCCGCCTCCTGTTCGCTTTGCTTGCCATCCCCCTTATGTGGTAGTCATTTCCCGGATCTGCCGCTTATGACGAATTGTGTGTGCTTTTTGGATAATCACGAAGATCAACTCTGTTTTTGATATCTCCGTCTTTCAAAACTATTATTGCTGACAATTCATCACATGTTGGTTTATTATATATATGCGAGCGTGATCTTTGTCCGTGTTTTTCAGATAAATTTTGTGTAAAGTAAGATACTTTTGGATGTATGGATTTGTATCCATTATTGGCTGTGGAATTTCTAATACATCCCATCGTTTAACTCTTTCGCTTCTCTGTGTGGTTTTCTTTGAAATTAACTTATAGTAGCTTTAATTGTTGCGAGACCACAGATTCTCATAGTGTATGGTCTTGAATTGTGTAAATCTACATTTTGAGCACTGAATGATGTGCACGCAAACAGATTATTGTAGATTCTGATATTTTGCCTTTAGTGTTTGTGGATTTCACTCTCGCCAAATAACAAATCTTTTATTTCTTGTGGACATGCCTCTTCATTGGGAAGAAACACTACTTTTCCCCCAATAGCAACACGAATTAGACGATGTACAAGTCTCCAACTTAAACTTTAAAGCCGACCAGTATCTACATACTTCTGTCATATCATCTATGTCCATATATTCGATCTTTGTCTTCTACTGTCTTTTCTTCTTCTACTGTTTGTCTTTTATTTCTGCCCCCACTTGGACCTGTTAGGTTTTCAATTCATCTCTTGGCACAAAGTCTCGTCTTGCTGGTCTTGAAATTATCTCTCTGAAAATGTCTCGTCTTGTCTCTCTGAAAAAGTCTTGTCTCGTCCCAAAATTTTTTTATATAATAGACAGATAATAATGGCAATAATTTCACTTGTATGTTAATATTAGACTGGCAAAAGTCATTTAATGTCTTCAGATGTACATCAGGATGTGTATTTTATATACTGAATTATGTAATATATTATGTTTTCAGTTTGATAATACAATTATTATGCCAAGTTTTATGAGACGTATTTTCCAGGTTTTCATTTTTGAAAGTAAAGTGAAAGTATACTATTATATTTTAGTTTAAAAATGTAGCACTATTTTCTCAAATCCTTTTAACCCATTTCATGGTTGCAGAAATCTGGAGCCTACTCTAGCAAAATCAGGTAGAGGGTAGAAATCAATTCTGGCGTGGGCACCAGTTCATGACAGAGTCTGCCTACATATACTGTATAACCACATTCTAAATCGCACAAGGTCAACTTAGAATTGGCAACCAACCCAACACCCTTGTATTTGGTGGGTTAGGATACAGAATACTTGGAGAATAACCCTATGAAAACTGCACACAGAGAGCAACCAAATGTAGGATTTGAATCTAGGTGTCCGTGGGCTAACAACTGCAGGGTCTTGCTGTGCCTGAATGCCATAACCGTCACAAAGTAAACTCTTTTTTTTTTTTGTGTGTATGTAGGTGATTCTGGTGGCTTGGTTAGGTGCCTCACTTATTTTGTTACCCATGCATTTTTCTAGGTAATGGAGTATCTTCCTGGTGGAGATCTTCTGTCATTACTAAACCGATATGATGACCAGTTTGATGAAAACATGGCTCAGTTTTACTTGGCTGAGCTTGTCTTGGCAATTCACAGTGTTCATCAGATGGGGTTTGTACACAGGTCAGTCATTTGTTTATATTTTTGGATGCTACATTGTGATAGCTCTTAAATCAAATATACTATCAAATCTGCACAAGACATGATTTTTCAATTTTAAGTAAAAGTATTTCCATGTGTGGGTTTTTTTTTTTTTTTTTTAGAACTGCCTGTTATGGGAGTTTAAAAACCTATAACAGCAGAGTTTAGTGCAGTTCTGTAAAAATATGCTAGTAATTTCAAGGCATACTAATGTACGCATGCATGAACACATTTTTGCTCATAGTTGGCTAATTATAGTGTGCAATAAACTAAAATGCACATCTTCGAGATGTGCGTGGAGACCAGTTAAAACTCCTACAAACACATTTCAGACAATGAACTAAATGGAAATGAGATAAGCTCTATGGATCTACAGTCATGTGCATATGTAGACATATCAAGATTTGATCTTCATTTAAAGAGTATCTTTAGATTAAGGGATATAATGCAACAAATTTCATGCAGCATTTACATTTTGCAATTCATTTTATAATTGAACTAAATATAAATGGAAATTTAACATATGGAAATAGTAAGTACTCACCTCCATTTAGCACTACCTCAAATATCAAAATTAGATACCCATCAAGTTCAGCCTGAGAGCAGAATGCAAGATGCTGAAAGAAGTCACTTATATCTTTTTTTAAAAAAGACATTTAAATGAAGATCAAATCTCATGTCCAAATAGGTTTAAAAAAAAAAAAAAAAAAAGGAAAAAAATCATGGAGTGTATGGCACAATCGGTAGTTACAAAATTCATCTACTAAAATTTTAGATACCTCCCTGCATTTTATTTGCAGAAAACTTGATGAATGTCAAAAAACAGCTGAATTAAAAAATAATCTAAGTATTATTGAATTAATCATCTCTTGCTTCTTGCATTATTATTACCTGACCTGTTATTGCACATACTCAAAATAAAAAAATTGCTTCCATTTGATCAATTATGCCATTCTATTGTTCAGTGCATAAAGTCTAAAAATGTGTTAAATGTAAGAATGTCTTTTTAATCCTTTTTTTTTTTTTTTTTTTTTTTTTAACCGGTTTAGAGATATTAAGCCAGAAAATGTGCTGATTGACCGGACTGGACATATTAAGCTTGCAGATTATGGCTCTGCAGCTAAATTTGGAATAAATAAAATGGTAATGAAAGTATTTTATTACTAAGAAATAAACAAAAAGAAAAAAAATTCTAGGCTTGTAAGGGACAGGTGGCAAGAGTATTCTGGATAGCCTATTTGGATTGTGAAACATTTGCTTTTTTTCTCCTTCAGTTTCTAATTGATATAAAAAGCACAAACTATTTTGATTTCCACTAATGGTTTTCAGAATTTACTTATCTATCTTGTAAATTTGTTTTTTTTGCTGAAAGAAGAGTTTTGTGTATGTGTGCTTTTACTTCCACAGAGCTCAATGGTAGGTATTTGATTGTTTAACACCTCCTGTGTAAATAAGATTTGAGTTTAGGTTTGAGACTCCCTTCTAAATTTATTTTTATTGTTGTTGTTGTTGTTATTATTATTGTTAACAACTAATGTTTTGATTAAAATTTTAAAAATTAGTAAGTGCCAGTATCTTGAGTCCAGGTAAATCAGTAGATTTAATTATGCTTAGTTCCAAATTGTGAAATAAATGTGAAACTATCAATATCTGCAGTCCATTGTTATACAAAAATATCCAATAATGATATATAATATAAATATTTCAATATGAAATTATCATTTGAAATACAGCTGCTTTAATAGATTTGTTTATATGCAATACATCTGTTTAGGTTTTAGAGCAGGCTTATGGCATATCAATATCTTAATTTTTTTTTAAACTCCTCTAATGATTGTAAATCTTTCTTGGTCTTCTTGATTTATGAAATAGTGGAGAAAATAAACTGTGGTAGTTAATCATCTGGGACTTCTTACCCCCCACACATTTTTACAGGTTACTGCAAAATTACCAGTTGGTACTCCTGATTTTATGGCTCCAGAAGTACTGAATTCAATAAATGGAGATACTAGGACATCGTATGGTGTTGAATGTGATTGGTGGTCTCTTGGAATTATTGCTTATGAAATGGTGTATAGAAAATCACCTTTTACTGAAGGAACTACAGCTAAGACAATAAATAATATAATTAATTTCCAGGTATGTTAATTTAACTTACTGTACAGTTATTTTTGTGAATGTGCTATACAAGTATTGTGAAGAGACACTCTAGACTATATGTTTTACAACTGTTATGTACTAGAGGATTCTGTCCAATTTAATTAAGTACATTATTTAGTTCATTCCTTATTTTTACCACGGTCTCTTCTATTGGCCTCTTGAAAAGTACGGATTCATTTCAAAAATGAAGTATTAAAAGTTATTTTGTTCCAGCATCCCACTAACCCCTGTTTAACTAAATGCTTTTTGGTTTGTTCTTAGAGTTATAATAGTAGGTGACTATATACTACTGAATTATTAGTTCACAAATGGTTTGGAGACAATATGTCAGTACTTCATTTTTTGTGTAAGAAAAGATATGATTCCAAAAGGTTCTTGCATCCAGGCTTAAACTGAAATTTAAAACCAAAGTAAGAAAGTATCTTTTTCATTACAAATATGTTACCATGACATACTTGAGATATTCCCTCAGAAATTACATTGTTGTAGAGATACGTTTTCGCTGTTCAGGTGTGGCTAACACTAGGTGCTCTCTTTTGTTCCTATGCTAAAAAATCAGATTTATGTGTGTACTAGTATTCAAATGCTTTGCACCTCTGTCAGATTATCTTATTTGGGCTTCCACAATTATAGTCTTTATATTGTTTTATCTTTAAATTTTAATGTTTTAAGTTGTTTACCTTGGTCCTGTAATTAGTGTTATCAGAGGAGGCTTCTTATTAATTCAGGTGTCCATAGTATAATTCAGTACTTCTTACTATGAAGCATGTCTTCCGTGCTCACTGATCAATGATTTGGTAGTAATGATTGAAGATGTTGATCTCCAGTGCTTTCGTCTGTAAGCCATATTGATTGTGTTCACAGTCTCTCTGTTTCACTCAGTGATTTTTGACAGCACATGGCTTAGTACTTTATACACACAAATATATTGTATGTATTATTTATTAATATTTTTCCAACTGCACTGAGCCATACAAAACAGGGCAACTAACAGGTAATGTGTGGAACCCCAGTTTGTAGAAGTGGCTGTCAAATGGCTTTCTATTCCCACTGTCCTAAGATCTGTGGCAGAAACAGTGAACTCCTCAGACACCTAGGTGCACACCAATAATTTGAGATGGGTGTCATTCTTGTTTTTATTGACCACTGAGAAAGAGGCATGTTTAGGTGGACAAGTAAAAAGTGTGTTTTTTTTTTTTTTTTTTTTGTTTTTTTTGAAGTTGCCATACTGCTGTGTTTACTTTATTCTTATTTTTTTGGTATTTGGTACACTGTATTAATCCCTGAAGGGAATTTATACTATATATTAATTTTGTAAAGTGATCATGATGCCACAGTGGTTACTGCTATTGCCTATTGGTCCCAGTTTACTGAGATCATTTCCAAGTCCTGGAAATATATGTACCATATTTTATTTTCTCTCCATAACCAAGTTTCTTCCTTCATAACAAATGTTTTGTCTGTTAGGGTTAACTGGCATATGTTACTTTGTGTTTATTTTGGATAGACGTAGGTTAAGTTAATTTGGTCACTCTGACTTGAAAAGATATGAATGGATGTAATACAATGCATTCAGACCTTGTTCTTGCTTTCTCTTATCACTAGTACAGGCAGTAGCTCTCTTTAACCCTGGCCAAAAAAACAGGTATTATGAGTGCTCAGTAGTATTCTTTTAAAACGTTTTATAGACCTAGCCAACATTTATTTTACTTGGTGTAATTCTACAGAGATTCCTGAAATTTTCTGATGAGCCAAAAGTCAGCACTGAGTTTATGGATTTGATGCAGAGCCTTCTGTGCGGCATTAACGAGAGACTGGCGTATGAAGGTCTCTGCTGCCATGCCTTCTTTGCCTCTGTGGACTGGAACAACATTCGACAGTGTAAGTTTACATCTATGAAATGATATAATGTGGCTTTACAACTATTTAAGGTTGTAGTAAAATATATGGTATAATAGGGTCTGTTATATTTTTGCATTCTTTAGTTGAATGTAATACTGTATTTCCATTGCATTGTACAGCTCTTGCATCATCTGTCTGTTCTATACTACAACAAACCCTAAGTACAGCTTCACTCCTACAAAAGCTAGTGTTTAGTGATAAAGAATTTCCTTAAATTTTAAAGTAAATATAGCATGTCCATCTTCGTCTTTATGTTTCTTCACGTTATTATTTTTTAAATTTTTTTTTAGTGTTTAGTGTAGGTTCACAAATATTAGTCTTAAATAATACACGTTTATATCCGTATGGCTGTTAATTGCTGCTTTAATTAAGAATTTGCAGTTTGCCATTGTATGTGTTAATGTATATTACTTTGTTTATTCTGTATTAGTTTACTATTGGAAAGTAAGGTTATTTTTGATTTCATTCATCTATCCGTCCACTAATATTTTGAGAAATGTTTTAACAGAATAAAGGGAATACAGTATACAGTAGTTTGAAATAAACGTATAGCTTCCTGTACTACAAAAATGTTTTAGAATTGTATCTTATTTTGGAGGTATTTCTTGTAATTTCATTTCTAGTACCCAGTTTTCTAGAGTGCAGTCTCTATTTAGAACAGCAGGATTAATAATAAATAGGCCTACTTTCTTATTTGTCCTTCAGCAAGGTATAATTCCATTCTGCAGACCTAAGCTACTTTTGCTAAGTGGCCCCAAGCTATGCACTACAATTTGTTTTTTCTATAGCCCCTCCAGTTTTTGACACTATTGTAGAAAATAGCTGTATGAGTTGAACCTTATGTTTTATTCTCAAAACTTATTATTGAAATAAGAAATGTTGTGTATACCAAATCCTAACTGTAAGCAGTTTTTAGTGTTAATGAATTTGGACATTTACCCATAAATGAACACATTTAAAAAGAAAAATGTTAAGTTTAGTTGGTACTTCTTTTGCAGATTGTAAGTGAATGTCACATTTTTCTGAGGATAGAGTGTAAGATGTTATTGAGCATAGCATATTTTATAATATAAATATGTCCTAGTAAAATGCTGTCAATTAGGTCAGTTCAATTTAAAAATAGGAAACAATTAATACTTATTAAACTTCTTTGACACACATAGAGTAGCAGTTGTGTTTGTATTGAATCCAAGAGTCTTGCGATTCCAGAAGTTTGCTATTGAATGGTTTCATGCAGTTGACACATTAGAGAATTGCAGCATTGATCCACGTTCAGTGTTTGAAGTATTTCTGAAAATGTTTGAATATATGGTGTCTTTGTTTTGGTTTAACCATGATATTAAAGAAATAACATGAAAAAAAATGTATAAATTATTTTGCATAAATTGTATATAGTATATACTGTATAATATGCTGTCTTATAATTGAAATGACATTGATTTAATTTTGTATGCATTTGAGTATTATATAAGTATGTGATATAATGTGGCCAGCAGGGCGCATTTTAGAGCCCCAAACCCTTGACAAAACCACACTACAAACAAATTTTGGGTTCAAGTGATGTTTATTTAAAAAAATACCTTTTTATAAGAGATTTTTTTTTGTCCATAATCAAGACTTCTTTTCTTTCATCTCTACTTCTCCCATGCAAGCTTTGTTTTCCTCCTACTCTCCTGACTCTGACTCTGTGTGTGAAGCAACGTAACTCCTTTTATGTCAGTCCTGGGAATACTTCTGGAGTCATGACATTGCATGGAGAAAGCACTTCTGGCTCAGGAAGAGTTTTCTTTAAATTAGGGATATCTATTCTCAGTAGCTCCCTCTATAGGCACACATAGCGCCCGGCTGAGCCACCCAACTGGACTGCAATTCCTACATTGCCCCATAGGTGTGCATATGGGTGATTTCACCCCCGTCATTCCACTATGTTGCGTTACCTGGGAAAGGGGAAAATAGCCATCCACTTGCATTCACCCTCCATTATATGGGCCTTCTGACCAGGCAAGGGCTTGTCCATCCCTGCCTTCTGTTTCACTCACTCACTCTCTCTCTCATATATGTCTATCCCTACATATGCATTCCTTGTAAAATATATGCCATTTTTAAATGTAGTAAAAGTACTGTATTCCATAATATATGCAAATATATATAAATATTAGTATTAATAATGTTTATATATTTCTCACATAAGGTTTGGGTTTGTTTGTTTATGTAAATCTGCATGAATTATTTGTTTTGTATATGTATATAAAATTTCCTTTATGTAAATTGCCATAAGTACTTTTTATGGCAAAGTGGAGACTGTGGAAGATTGTGGGTTCGCTTCCCGGTTCCTCCCTGTGTGGATAGCGCTTTGAGTACTGAGAAAAAGCGCTATATAAATGTAATGAATTATTATTATTATTACATTTTGAGCAATCGGTTTTTGTTTCCTGCATGTGTTGCTAGATAATATATTCTTTCAAGTCTGCTCTACAGTACTGGAAATCCTGATACATAGAAAACCTTTATTCAGAATTCATTAGTGGTCAGTAGCTACCAGGTGGTTTCAGCTGCTTGTTGTCTTGACAGCAGCTGTATCTGAGCAGCTACTGATCTTCCCACCATAGCCTGATTTCTGTTAATGAGGCTTGCACTGTAATAAACAGCAGTACACGGGCTGCCTAGACCATGATGCTTTGTGCTGAATTTTCTGTCGTCTTTAGCTGCTGAACACAAAAAGGGTTAATCACTAGAAGCTGTAACATGATTTGACAGCCTATTGAATACCAGTCTCCAGCAGGGTCTCAGCTGGTGTGATTAGACTGAAAGCCTGCAGTGAGAAAACCACACAGCTCTGCATCCACTGCTTCTCACTTCTATTTCTAGCTGTTCCTCCATTTGTTCCTACGCTGCACGCCGAAGATGACACCTCAAATTTTGATGAACCCCAGAAAACCACCAAGACTGTGGCTCCCCTTGGACAGATACACAGAACAGGCTTTTTGGGGGAGGATTTGCCCTTTGTAGGGTTTTCTTTCAACAAGGCTTTGACAACTCTCACACGATCTGAGTAAGTAGCTGATGAAACCTTGGCCAGCCCTTAACTTGCAGCACAAGAAGAGACCTGATACCTAATACACCATAGGATGATGGCGATCTTCTGTCAGGTAATTAAACCATCACTGCAGAGCTTCTTGGTGCTTATGCAGATGTATAGTCGGTCACAGACTTGAATAATAAATGGAATTCTGGCAAGTGTTTATTTTCTGTTTAGGAAAAGGATGATAAAATGGCTTGCCATTGTGTAATAAAGGCAGTGTTGTGGGTTTTTTTTTTTTTTTTTTTTGTAGCAGTGATTCATACAGCATGAGATCTGCATGCTGCAGATTACCTAAAGAAACACGGTATACATTTTAAAGGTTGCTTGAATTGAATTATGCTATCTACCTTAGTTGTATATTTTTATGCTTATACCTTTTTCTGTTTAAGAAATATACATATAAGGATATCATGAATTCATAATCCTTGGACAGTCTTACTGTTTACATGGCACAATATTTTATGTGCATGTATGTGCAAGTGTTTCATCAATTTAATAACTGAAAAATGTACATCTTGCAAATGTTTTTGTGGCTCTTGCTTTAATTGAAGAGGCTAAATAAGCAAATTTGTATAAAATAAGGAAAGGAGATCCTTGACAGAGTACATCTTCCAGACAGTGCGGCATGCTTTAAACATGAAATAGAAATTTTTTTGTAACATTTAGCTTTCAGTATGATTTACAGTAAGTATAGGTAACTTTGGTGTAATATTGTATTAATACATAAATTGTCTTAATGAGTATCTTACTGTAGTGATAATATCACTGTCTTTATTTTTTTCCTTTCTATGATAAATGAACATTTGATTACTGAGTTCAGATCTATTCTAATATCTTAGTAAATTACTATGTTGATTGTCCACCTGGATTTATAATTATTATTATTATGTTTTCATTAATGGTATTTAAGAATGTACACAATTTTCGCTGGTTATTCTGGTTTGCATAAAAGAGCTTTTGCCTTGTTGGTTATATTTGAGTTATTTATAGTAACAGCCATTACAGAGTGTCTAATTATGTGCCATATTTGCCTAAAATTACTTCAATTACAGATTTATGTACTAGTTTGTGGTTGTTCGCTAATCAAAATTTGCCTTTTAATGTTTCCAAGATTTTATAATATTTATAGTGCTTCGTCTTATATTTTAAAGGGAACTCTTTCTTGTTTGCTTCTTGTTTTAAAAATTCAGTCGCTGATTGTGGAAATGAACTCCAACTGTGTTTTCTATATTGATGGTATCTTTGGGAGATGAAAGAAGTGCATTGGGCTTAAGATGCCCAGTCTAGGTGCTCAAGGCAAATGTCCTGACTATTATATTCAGCTGCTCTTAGTGCCATGTTTTGTGATTTTTAAAATCCTTAAACAGACTGTCCAGTTTATGTGTTCCTTATATAAGATAATCTATTACTTTTTGTTGAGAGTTTAGTTAACATGTTTTGCAATGAGGATTCAGCAAGGAGGGTCTACTGGCAGATATTCATAAACATATACAGTAGAATTCAGTCAGATCGTGGTCTCCTTAATAATGTGTTATGGGAACTGTAGATCCTTTATGAAACAGAGTTGCATCAGTAATGCTAATGATATACAAATCACAGTTACCTTTACAAGAAACATTTTGATGGACATGAACTGAAAATTTAGCAAAACATGGTTTGCTCTAAATGCTTTTGTGTTTACTTAAGTGTTTTCTGTTGGACCCAAGCCAAATGTGTTTTGGCTGGGGAAACTAACACCCTTAATGTTGTCACCTGCCTGACACAAGGAGCAATGTTTGCCACTTGAGCTGGATTTTAAACTTCAGATCATCTAAGAAGTTGTATCTCTTTCTGTAGTGCTCTGAGCACTTATACCTTTATATTGAAATCATCGAGGCATAAGTAGCTTAGTTTTTAATGGCTAATTGTTTATATTCCGTGTAAAAAGGAATGTAGAGAAGGGCTAACTTTTCAAAATGGGATCATCTAAATTGTTAATATGACAACTTAAGTTCCCTGGATCTAAAGTTCATATGTAATTCTAATAACTCGGTTGTCTTGCTGTTTAGTATTTGGTGAGGCATTACTCAAACAGAAGAAATAGCCTTTGAGCAGCTGTCACTCTTCTTTATTCTGTCTCTTTTCTTGAATGGGCAAACATGCTGTAGTTCAGTTTAACATTTTCTTTTAGAAGTCTACATTGGGATATCATTGGATGACAATGGTAGACATCATTATGAAGCCATTTCAAGTTTTGATTTACAAAATGGATGTCTTATTAGTTAATGTTTGTTAAGCATTCCAAAACTTGCATAACACATAGAAAACAAAAATGAAAAATATATTTGCATTTAGTGTTGCAGTGAAATGTAACCAAAGGGGTTTCTGGTATCTGTCAATTGAATTAGCCTGTTTGTTTTCTCATTTTCTTTTCAAATTTTAGCCTGAGGGGTTGTGTGTGTGTGAGCACGCATGCTTGTGTTATATATTTTTTTCGCCATGTCATATTCTCTTGTGACATTTGACATGCATGCTAAGAAATGTACTGTGAGAAGCAGTGGCTAAACTCTTTGCCTAGAATTCTGCACTTATCAAATCTCTTTATTTTTCTTATGATTTCCTGAAATGTATTTAGCTGTAATTTTTTGTTAAACATATATTTGGAATTGAGAGAAGAAGTTAAACTGAGAGTAACCTAATTGGTAAACGGTCCATTGCCTTATTAAATGTTGGCCTCTAACATAAGCAGACTTTTTTGTTAAAATAATTAACACTGAGTTCAATTTGGGTGCAGTACTTTGGACCTGTCTGTGATCTACCAACTACAAATGTGTTTTCAGGGTATAAAAGTAAATCCCACCAGCCATAAGATAATTCATAAGCAATAATAAGCAATCTTGTACTAATGTAACATAACAGAAAAGTAAAAATATGCAAATATGCTCTTCTTCATGTAGTTTGAAGCTATGCAGAACAATTAACTACTTTTTTTAAGTAAACCATCATTTTAAACTTTGCTTGAAGATTTTTTTTTTTATTTTTTTTTTCCCTGTATGGTCAACAAATCTGATTTGACCCCTAGGCAAATGTATCCTCACATTCTGGCTAGGCTTTGCGAAAATGTTTGAACAGAAGAAAGAATAGCTATGGACAGCCTTCCTCCTTTTGTGATTTTTCTCAAATCAAGTGGTAAACTTAATAATGTAAATTAGTTTAAGAAGCAGTTTAAATGAATAGTAGATAGACTTTTAACTACCTTAATCTGGAGTCGAGTGTTATCATCATCTGTTTTTGTTTTGTTTTTTTTTTTATTATTAGTTTGTTTATTTGTTTTGCTTTGTCCAAGTGTCAAGGGCTGGTGTTTGTATTTGTGCATTATGTTGTGAGCACTACATTTTATGCAATATTTCCATCCACTGATCTACTTTCCAAAACTGCTTATTCCAAGGAAGGTTGAGGGGAAGCAGAGCTTATCCCATCTGTATTAGGTGCAATGTGGAAACCAATACAAGTCCATTTGCTGACACATTGATGCACTCTTTCACACAGTCACTGTTATAAGATCATTTTAGAGCTGCCAATGAAACTCACTTCCATATCAATTAAAAATGAAACTATTGTGCCTCAAAAAAATCTGAGCTTAAAGCTGAACTTTGTTACATTCAGCTTTATATAAGATGAAAAGTAAACTGGTAATAAAAGCAAAATTTTAAATATAACAATTAGTACGCATCAAATAATTTAGATACATTTAAAGACACCTATAATTTAATGAAATTAGTAAATAGCATTTCATGAACATATCACGCACATTAAGAAACCTACCCCAACGTAAACAAAATGAGTTAGCTACTTTTTGCTTCATTTCCAACATTTTTGATAGGATATTATTGTTTTCAATGGGTAATGCCATGAAGAAGAAAAAAATTATAAATCATACCAATGTATTTATAGCTGTAATATTTACCTTAAACAGATATAACAAATAGAATGGTTTTAGTACAATGAGTTTTCTCTGCCCTGTTACCCTACCCTGGATAAGGAGGCTAGAAAAATGGATGGAGGAATTTTACTCTCCATATTTATAAAGATTCATGTGATTTTTAAGGTATTTAGGTTTATGGATCATGTTTGTTACTGATGTTTAACAAACGATTAGAGACCATTGCATTTCATCAGGCTAGTCCAGTTAATAGTGAAGTTATTCCAATATCTCATCCAGTTATTTATTTTTTTTAAAGTTTCAATATAAGGAAATGCAATTACAGTCTAATTTAATGTAAATATATAATTTTGTTTGTGCATCATGGTATAAGTTATATATCAATAATAATGTTACATTATTCTTATGTTCTACTTTTCAGAAGCAACTAAAAGATTACTTTTCAAGTCAATTTATTTCCAACAAACAAGTTTTTTTTCCTCCCACATTTGAAAAGCATGCTAGTTAAAGTATTTATTAACTCTGTATTGACATGTGTAGTCAAGGGTGATGTGCAAGTGTGAGACAGTTTGTCTCATGTTGAATCAGTGCTGAACCAATGGTTGGTTTCTGTGTTGCATACAAAGCTGTCAGTGTATGTTCTGCCACTGTGCACCCTAAATGGAATTAAGCAGAATGAGTAGATGGAGAGCAATGTATTATTTTTTCTCAATATATACACTTGCCTAGTCCTGAATAAGTTGTTAGGTATGTCTACCCTCATAATTCTTCCTCTTGTTCCTTTTTGTTGTTTAAATGTCTTTTAATGTCTTGTTGCATGAGAGACTTGTTGCAATGTTGTTCTCCTCATGTTTCAAAGATCAGTGGTAACAGGCCTCGACTCTCCAGCCAAAACAAGTTCCATGGAAAAGAGGTTGCAGCTTAAAAGCAAAGAATTACAAGATACACAAGACAAATGCCACAAGGTACACTGAAATAACACTTTTTTTTGTTTAAGTTTCTGAAAGTCATTGTTTCATCACAGTACATAAATCAGCATATTAAATCAGATGTGTTTCTCTGACAGTTTACATTATTTTTTTTTCTATTGCTGCACATTTGAAATGTTTTGTTGCTCATCTTATGATACCTTTCATAGTAGGAAAAGATGTACAGTATTTTGCTCCATTTACTCTAGCTTGATGTTTAGTTTATAATTTTATTTCCTGCAGTTTTTTGATTTTAGTAAGTTACGTCTGAGATTGCCTTCATTGAACAATTGCTGCTTTTTGCATTTAGGGTCTATGTTCATCTTGCTGATGAATCTTGTTCAGTTTATGTTTACATTTTCCATTAACATTGATAAAATGTTACTCTTTTGAAATTTTCTAAAAATGGTTTATTAGTTTCTTTAAGTCCTCTGGATTGTGTTTTACTTTTGTGCTATGAGTTACCAACATTCTTACTGCTAAGCGCAGTATAACAATTTTTGCTCATTTTAGATGGAACAGGAAATCTCCCGATTTCAGCGCAAGCTGACTGAACTGGAGTCGGTTCTTAAAGAAAAGGATGTTGAGCTCAAAGCCTCTGAAACTCAGCGTACGATCCTTGAGCAAGATTTGGCCACTTACATCACAGAGTGCAGTGTGAGTTGAATAAGGAGTGTTCTACTGTTCGTATGTGTTGCATGCATAATTGGGCTTTTTCTCCTTTTTTAAGGGAATTTAGAGATTCAACTAAAGTATGCAAGAGTTTAAAAAGTAGATGAACAGTTTTGTTTTGGCAGAATCTTTTTCTAGCAAGAATTTGTCAAAATAATTTCAGCAACAGCTACCTTGAGATGTCTGAGCATCTGATGTACATAATTTTATGTTTGTCATATTATACTGATACATACATTTTCAAACCTGCATAACTAATTGAGCATTGTTAGATATATTGTGGAAGCATTATTGATGATGTAAATGGTGAATTTCATGCATTCATTACATACAAGGTTGCAGTTGCTTATTACATGCTATAAGGTTCATTTTTGGTATTCTGTTTTTGAGATTCTAGTTTAAAAATAGCAGTTCCTCAGAGACTGCTTGTCACCACATGAAATCTGATTTTTAAAGTTAAACACCCATTGAGAGCATTTACTATGGCTGGATAACTTGACATGTGCATTTTCTAGTCATTATTACATTTTATTCTTGGTGTTAATACTTATTAGTTTATTTGAGGTGAAGTTAATTATCTATATGTCTCATCTGCTACAACTGTTTTGCTCAAAAAGGGTCAAACTGTCTTTCATTGTTAAATACTAGGCATCTCCCCATGTATGGCTGATCAATTTTCCCTTTTTTTCTCTATGAGAATTGAAATGTTTATTTTTATATTATATTATTAATTATTAGTCTTTCTGTACTGCTGGGTGAACGTTTGGGTATATTATAATGTGTCTGTCAAAACTAGATAAACATGCTTGCTTTTCAAGTTGGAACTGTTGAGTGGTTGCTTTTTTGTTTTACTGTGGCTAATTGAAGAAGCATGTTTAATTAATTAATTGAAAAAT
This sequence comes from Erpetoichthys calabaricus, assembly GCF_900747795.2. NCBI lineage: Eukaryota > Metazoa > Chordata > Cladistia > Polypteriformes > Polypteridae > Erpetoichthys > Erpetoichthys calabaricus. Next base: position 18,310,677 of record NC_041411.2, on the reverse strand, counting down.
GAAGCAATGATGAAATACATTTTATCTATATTGAATGGTTTATTTACACAAACTCAGGCGCCCACTTTGAACCTGGTATTGTGTTAGGCATTAGTAATTCATTTTTAGATGCATGGTCATTGAATTGAGGTTTCTGGAAATGTTTCAGTAGTGTTGTGTGAAACATTTTGAAAGTTAAATGGCTACTTTGCACATAAGTGCTCAACATGACATGAAGCATAATAAGGAGGAATTTTCTGCTGCCTAGCAGCCCAATATAAAGCTGTATAGAGCAACGTCAAACTGCATGTCAGTGAATTGTTCAATATAAGATCTCTCTGAAGGGAAAATCACTAAAGAACAGTTATCTTGCAACCACACGACTACAACCGCATAACAAAAAATCCCACACTTGACCCTTTACTGGTGCTAATTTTAACACTCAAAACAAAGTGAAACAATACACCAGCTTTCAATTTAAAATCACAAATATTGGCTTAACCTCTCTGCAGAATGGGGGTCACACCATCTGCACACATGCCAAAAGAGGATTATAGCATGAAGGGAAAGATTAAGAACTACTGTTACAGACAAATCAGGCCAAGGTCACACTGGAGTTTTCCCATATTAATAACACATTATGGTAATAATGTGATTCGGAGTTAGGCTGCAGGATTCTAAATTTAGCAAAGGACTGACTTGGGCATTGGCAGTTCTTAATTCTTTTGATACCGTCTTATTATAGAGCCTCAAGCGAAGCCTGGAGCAGGCCCGTATGGAGGTGTCTCAAGAAGATGACAAAGCTCTTCAGTTGCTGCATGACATAAGAGAGCAGAGCAATAAACTACAGGAAATCAAAGAACAGGTAAGCTGTGACAGCTAATGATTCCTTTTAAAAACAAGAGCAACTTAAACGCATCCTGTTATTTATCTACTTGCTGTTCAAGTCTTTTTATATAGTTAATGACACTTGATTTATAAACACTTGGGATGGAAATATATTACAGATATTCCAGGAGCCATACAGAACATTTTATGGAGCTGAGCTGTTTTTAGCACCATATAGGAAATCCTCAGGTGTCTTGATGGCAGGTGAAGGGGAATCTGGGTTTTATACTTTGGTTGCGAAGTGTAATCCTGGATGAGTTATTCCTAAATCATATAATGCATCTGTGAATCCACAGTTAAATCAGTATGTGTAAAGATAATCTCTCTCTGTACCATAAAGATTTAAAAGTGTTATAAAAAAGTATTAAAAATATAAAAAAAATTAATCCATGAGGCCTAGTGACTAAGATTCTGAAATATAAAAGGCAATGTTGTTGGTTTAACTCCATCATTCACTTATTGCCTGACACTGGAAAAATGACACTTTTATGATTTCAAATGCTAAAATGGATAATGGATTTTGCTGCACACTTGAGAATTACAAATATGTTTATGAAAGCATCAAACCAATATGTGCAAACTATATACAAATTTACTGCTGTTTTCTACTGTTATTTTAAAGTACTAGGGGGCTCCACCCCCTGCTCGCTTCGCTCGCCCACCCCCGTGTTTGGTTTACCGGATATGCAATACCCTGTATAAAGAGATCGTTATTTTCATGGGAATTGTTACATATGCATTATTTTCACTTTTACTTTAAAAACTTTTGTAAAAACAATACTTGACGTATAAAACGCTGCTCATTTTGTGAAGGGGGGGGGCAGCTGAACGCACGCTAAGGATATGCCGTCGGATTATCTGCTGTCTTTATGCTGTTGGCGAGCTGCCTGTTCTCCTTGTCGCATGTTGTTGTTTTACGAGCTGGGAGCACATGATGCGTGTCTGCCAAAAGCAATCCAACAACTGCTAGGTAAGATGTCTGTAGACTTGTTTTAAATGATGGCTCACTGTCTTGTCTCGTGTGACGTTGTAAAAACAATAATTGTCCTTTATTTCCGGCCCCGGGCGTGGTTAAATCTCTTTCTTGCAGGATGTAGAACGCTGCTCGCGTTGTGAAGGGGTGGCTGCCCGTCGATCATTTTAAAGCCTGTACAGCCGCTGTCCTTTTTGCCACTTCGTGTCTCTGCTGCTCGCGTTGTGATCGCTTCTCTGTGATCATAAATGTACACCTGACCGATTTGTGTTTTCTTTGAAATTAAACTTTTCGTTGCTTTAACTGTTGCGGGACCACAGATTCTCATAGCGTATGGTCCATTATTGTGTAAATCTACGTTTTGTGTATTGAATGATGCGAAGGCGAAAAGACTTTGTTTTCTGCTCTTTGCCTTTTATTTCTGACCTCGCTTTGTCCTGCTATTTTTTCAATTACACCTGGTCCTGATGATTAATTTCCTTTTGTTTGCGCTAATGCGATCTTTTAGTCGTTGACGTTTCATTTAAAACGTATTGTCCTTTATACGCTTTATATGCATTGAGACCCCTGGATCTGTGTGTGCTGCATGCCTTTACACTACTGATTTTTTTGCTGGCCGTGCTCTGATATTGCTTTTAAGTAGGGCGTGTCTTGCAAGAATCTCATGTTCTATATCCCCGTGAGATGCTCCGTGGCCATTCTCTTTCGTCTCAGGGGTCTTTTATTTGTCTTCCGTGATCTTAACGTGAAGATGACGTATCATCTCCTAGTCATTCTCTCCCACAGGATTTTTTTTATAATAGAGATATTTTTAATGAGTACATTGGTGAAAGACTGAATGTTTATCTATAATACATTTCAGTGAATTACTCAAAAAATAATTTTCATACAGATGATTGAAATGTATGAAACCAGATACCAGAGCAATTGAAAGTAGCATAATGAAGACTTTCAACGATTATTTTAGAATCTATCTGATTAATTAATGATTGGAATTATACAGTACTTGTAGAGAGATTTTTAACTTCCCTCATTTAAGATCAGCTTTTAAGCTGAGTTTTCACTGAAACTTTAGAAAGTGTCTGAGGCCCAGTTTTGCAAAGTAAGAATATCCCATTTAGCAGATAGAAGCCCTCCTATGGTACAAATATTTCAATATTGTTATCAGCTTTATAAAGAGAATTTTTTCTTTGGCAACATCAGTACCTCCTACTTCATTTTTGAACCAGGGTTTTATTATTGCATTCTTATTTGGATTGAAGTAGTATAGTAAATGTGTCTTTGTTTCTTGTCTGTGATCTGATTTCATCTTGTTGATAAGTCCACTGCTACATGCTGAGCTTTATTCATCCATGTAAATTCTGAACTTACTTTTTTCCCAGCAGTGGGAAAGCTATTTTATTAATGAATACCAATTTACATAATTTTACTGCCTGCAATTCTGACTTGGAACTACGTGAGTTTGAAAATACAAATAGATTATTGCACTGCAGTAATGTAGATGCATGTAACATCATTATATTCCTATATCTCTGTTCAGTCTGAAATGTAAATAATTAGCAGGTATTAAAATATTGGTCCAAAGCAAAATAAAATAATTGCACCCCAATACTGCAAATAGATTTGCATGTTTCTGGAGAATTCTGAGCTGGTGTGTTTTTTTTTTAATTTTTTTTTTTTTGTTTTTTTGTGCAAGAGGCGCATCTCTGATGATCTTCAGTGCTAAGCGTGGCATTTGTAAGAAGTACTGTTTTTAACAGATTTTTTAATTTAGAGAAGGTCAACTCATGAATTAAGGCGATACTATGATAAGAAAAAGACAAAACTGTATGATGATCTTTCCCCATGTTTATCTGCCCTTTTCTGCAAAAAAAAAAAAAAAAAAAAAAAAAATTCAAAATACCTATCTTGATCAACCTTGCAATGCTAGACTGGTAAACATTTTACACTTCATTTATTACTGGCTATTGACTGGTTAATGACGTTGCTGTCAATGTAGTTGTAACAATTCTCTGCATTTGACATAAGTATGCATCACGGTGCTCTGTGAAGTGCATTTCCATAGCAGCGATTGTGCTTGTTGCCATCACAACAAGGGGGGATTGCAGGGGGGGGGGGTTACTGCTTCTGTAGAAACAGGGATTGCATCAAGTGTGCTGCATTTCCCTTTCTATAAAATGTTGACTAGGATTTTGCTTTATTCCACACCCCCATGCCCATCTTCCTTTTAAAATGTTTGGTGGATTGCTGCTGCTATAAACCATCTATACATATCATATTTTAAGTATTGTGGTATTTATTTATTTAATAATAATAAAAATATGAGCTTTTTCATTTTAGACGTATCTGCTGCTTTATACTGTCAAGTTTTAACAAAGATTAATAAAAAATTACAAACATCTGAAGGCAGTTACAGCCATTTATTTTGCTGCCACATATTGTCTGATAATTACTTTCTAAAATGTAGTTTTATTTAAAATATATGTTTTGGTTAGGTTTCTGTCTGAAATCCAGTCACATTTAATAATTGTGTTTATTATGCCAATTTGAGTTTTTACATAAGGATAAAGGTAAATGTTGTTATAATTCATCCTAACTGAATTTTGAATATCATATACTAGTTGCTCATTAGATTTCTACAACGATATAAAGTATCTCTTTATTATTCTTTCCAGTTGTCAAAATGCAGTTTCTGTATATAAAGGGGTAACATAGTGACCTGTATTTGGACAAAAATGAGTACATATTTGATTGCCGTCCCTTCCGATATGTCATTGTTCTATGTATAACATAGCGAGAATTTTATTTTCTTAACTCTTTTATATCTGACGTTTTTTTTATCTTTTGTGCATTCAGGTTACTGTAGTTTCAATAAAATCTGCATTGTCATTAAATGTATGATTGTTTATTGGCTGCACATTTTTTAATGAGCTTCAAAATGATGTCAGGTGTTTTTATTTATTTTATTCACATTTTTAAAGGAATATCAGGCTCAGCTTGAAGAAATGAGAGTCGCCATCCGCCAGCTAGAAGAAGATCTCTCTGCTGCACGCCGGCGCAGTGATTTGTATGAGTCAGAGCTAAAGGAATCACGAATCATGGCAGAGGAACTGAAAAGAAAGGCAGTTGACTACCAGCTGAAAATGCAAAAGGTCTGTTGTAAGTTTCTAACACAGACATATCTCTTGGTGCTAAAAATGCATAATACTGGCATGGTGAAAATATTGTAAAATTAAATTTGTGAGAATACTCTAAAGCATTCAAATAAGAAAAACGCAGGTTAAAAAAAGTCAGACTATTTGAATAACATGCAGAGAAATGTCATCTTCTAAACAGAAGGAAACAAGAACATTTATGGCAAATAATATTATGCTGTAGGTATAGCTTCACAGATAATTTTACATGGTATGTTTACCTGAGCCTTAATAACATATTAATTGCATGACGTTGTGGCCTTAAAAGCTTTGGTATCTTGTCTTGTGTAGGCAAAGGAGCAGGGAAAGGCAGAAGTAGAAGAGCTTTGCTTAAAGCTGGAGAAGGTATGTGTAGCACACTCACATTTCATTTGAAGATGGAATAATTTTACAATGACTGAACTTGAACAGCAGTTCTAAGCGGTCTTATAAATATATATATATATATTTTTTTTTTGTCCTTGCTTTTAAGACAAATACAGAACAACAAGTTAAAATTCAAGAACTTCAGGAAAAGCTTGCAAAGGTACATTTTACGTGTTCTGTTATGGTGGATTAAAGAGGTTTTGTTTGTTCAAATCTAAACTGGATATTTTGAAATAAACCCTGTAATATGGATGCTGTTTTGTGAAAAATGTACTGTACTCTATCTAGATGTTCATGTGTTATAGAATCTCCCCACCCCACTTGTATACACGCAGTGATTAAGTTTGCATAAACTTATTGTGTAAACATTTAGGCTCTACTTTTGGGAAATTTAGCATAAAACCATTCCTAAAGATATAGTATTCTATGGAACATTAGTCAGAGACGTACTGTATTTCTGACATGGAGAAGAATTGGCACAATAGTAAATCTTACCAAGTCTGATGTTTCTGCCAGTTTATTACAACAACAAAGATTAAAACATACAGAATGTCAGGAGAAACTATAAAACAGTAATTCTAAGAAGAACTGAGTTGCGTTTACTTCAGTTTAAAATTTTAGTAAAGCATTTTATGAATTAGTTTTTCATACACAGGTAATGCACATTGGGTGCCTTTTGTATATGAAATAAGGTTAAGATGAATGACTGGTAATGTATGATGTTAAAGGTATGCAGAATTTCAAAAATATTCTTTAAAACAACTATTTTTAATCAGTTAATAGGGACATTTTTACAAATATATATAATAAATATATTGCTTTAGATATCAATATTTCTATGCAAAAATAATGTGTGTTTTTGTATGTTCATCTTATATTCAAAGCACAAAAAGAATACTAGCTTGGCACATACATGCCAAAGACCAAACTGGAACATACTGTATATTATTTGTATTTATTATTATAAGGTTTGACATATATACAATGTACATTATATGCTGTTTAAAATAAGATGTACAGTGCAACAATGTCTGATTTAACCATATAATTTCAGTACATAAGAGTTGAATTAATTGTCTAAAGCCCTGAGCAGAAAAGGCTATGTGGGAACATAATCTTGATCTTCAAAATTCCAAAGCATGTCCAGCAGACTTGTCTCCGTTAAATAAGGAATAACATACTGGAGCACACTGATAAAAATAAATGAATAGGGCATTCAAGATTGAAGCCAGTAAGTTTGCTTTCACACAAAGGTCATGGCCAAAACTACACACCCATGAAAATGTTGTCTTTTTTTTAAATATATCTTTATGAGAAATTGGGAAAATAACTTATTAGGTAATCAAATATCTTCGTAAACTGAAACACTTCCTGTTGTTTTTTAAAATGTATTATCTTTCATTTTTCTTTTCCAGAAAATCAGAAATTAATCTATAAGATTTGCATATGTGCCCTTCTGGCTGCATTAGTGCCAAAAGACCCTCTTAATCTCACGCTACAAGTGTTCTAATTCGTGATATGATATTAACATTTGACCTGTTAGTATATGAGCATGTATATGTATGTAATCTGTTAGTACATTATATTTGCTCCTATTAACCATTCTTAGGCCCTTTCAGGGACTTTGGCAGCCATTACACACAATATGTTTATAGATATAAAAACTGGTTTTTGGTAATCCAATAACCGTGTAAATGGCAGGCATTTTACAAGCAATCTGTAATGAGCTGGTAATGTTCAGCAATATAAATCAATTAAATTATAAGGTAAGGGTATGCATTTTAGCAATAGTTCATCTAGCAGTATTAGCGCATTTTTAATATGTTTTGATTTCAGTCTTATATGGCTAATCTCTTGGAGTTTTAGTGTAAGTTCAAGTGATATATAGGTTCAACTAAAGTGAAAGGATATTAAGAAATAGGTCATTTTTTCAGGGAAGAAACAAAAATTGTTGGTGGTCTTGGTCCTGCATATATTCAGTTTTCTGTCTCTTTAACCTCAAGGCAGTGAAAGCGAGTTCAGAGGCAACAGAGCTCCTTCAGAACATCAGACAGGCAAAAGAACGCGTGGAGCGTGAGTTGGAGAGGCTGCAAAACCGTGAAGATTCCAGTGACAGTTTAAAGAAAAAATTGCGTGAAGCCGAGGTAATCACAGGATCAATATAGAACAACAAAATGATGGAATTCTTAAAAAGACTGAAAACACTCATTCTTGAAATAAGAACCAAATGACTGTTGTGGTGCCTGAAGAAATGTGTAATGTATAACTAAACATGATTTGCATTCTAAAGTCTCTTACTGAAGTCATATTGTTAGTGTATGGTAAAATAATGTACTATACAGTACATTGTTAAAATTGACTTGCTTATTTGTACAATTTGGGTATTTTCCTTAAATAAATATGAAACAATAAACAAACCATCTAGTCATTTATGGCATTTAGTTCATTTTTACCTCCTAAAAGTTGCTTTTCACTGCAAGTATGTTTGTTGGCTCAACCTCTGCTGGTCTTAACTTCTTCTTGAATTGTAGCTTCATGCTGTCCTAATGAAAGACTGTATTAACAGCTGCACTTGGTTGTCGATAGCTGAAAATAATGTTAACTGGTTGAGCTTATTGTGATCCTTTTGTTGTACTGAGAGATATTTGTTTTTTGTATTTGTAACTTCCATTGAAAGTTGCTTATACTAAAATTTTAATATCTGCAGTTTTACTGCTTTTATTGTACTTATTAATTTTATGTTATAACTTTCCTAAAATTTCAGGATGGGAGAAGATCTTTGGAAAATCAAGTAAAGAGACTAGAGATGGTGGAGCGGCGTGAAAATAAACTGAAAGAGGATATCCAGACTAAATCTCAGCAGATACAGCAGATGGCAGATAAAATTCTGGTAAGAGATTCTTCTCCATGATGACACTGCACACTAGGCACATCTACAGTATCTGTCTGTGTGTGTGTCTTTCTCTCATATATACACTTGAAGGGTAATAAGTTAAGTGACATGACATTTTGGCTAAAACATGTTTCTTTGTTTTCTGCCATTGAAACTATCTTTAACCTTTTCCACTATTATAAGATTAAGTAAGTAAGTAATGTGTGTGCATACTTAATCATTTTTTTCAGAGGTGTATAGCATATTTTTATTTTCAGGGCAGCAGGATGGCAGAGTAGTTAATGCTGTGGCTCCACAAATTTAGCTTCCTAGGTTTCCTTTCTAATATTAGTGGTTATCTGTATAGGGTTTGATTTTTTTCTCTGTGTCTGTGGGGAATGTTTTGTCCCTATTACCCAAAGGTTAGTAGGCATTTCCAAACTTGTCCAGAGTGGGTTATGCAGTGGACTGATTCCTTAAGCAGGATTGGTTCCTGTATTATACCAAGTGCAATTGGGAAAGCCTATGGCCCCTTCACAATGACTATGAATGAGCCTGAGCAGGTTTAACAGTATTATGAATATTGTTATATTTTAAAGGCAGAGGATATATAATAAAACTAAAGTAATTTAAGATTGTAATATTATGGTCTTTGTCTATTTGACTAAAATGTTTTTTTCTAATTCTTTAAAAGGAACTGGAGGACAGTCTTCGAGATGCACAGGCCACAGCACAACGAGTGGAAACCCACCTAGTCCAAAAAGAGAAGCTGTATGAAGACAAAATTAAAGTGGGTTCAATCCAATCACAAATTAGCACATTATATAATTGAAGTGCTAATGAAGTGAATAAATACTATGTTATTATTTTGGCCATCTTACCGAGGAGCCTTTGTTAGACTCCGTCAATAACTTCTGATGCTGACTAAAACGCAACATATTCAAGAAAATATTTAATTGCATTATCAGAAGCTGTCACCATTAAGAAATGGAAATATTCCATAATTTTGCTAATACAAAATGAAATTTGAGTTAGTAATCTTGTTTATAAAGTAAACTATACTATTGGTATTATTTATAGTGGGAGAAGAGTACTTTGGAATGACATAACTGGGATTTTTGGTCAGCATTTTGGTACCTATATGGTTTCTTGATCTGACATCTGTCCTGAGGTCCAAATGCTCAGTATTAATTAAAACAGATGCATCAACAACAACAACATTTATTTATATAGCACATTTTCATACAAAAAGTAGCTCAAAGTGCTTTACATAATGAATATAAGAAAAATAAAAGACAAAATAAGAAATTAAAATAAGACAACATTAGTTAACATAGAAAAAGAGTAAGGTCTGATGGCCAGGGGGGGCAAAAAAAAAAAACTCCAGACGGCTGGAGAAAAAAATTAAATCTGCAGGGGTTCCAGGCCACGAGACCGCCCAGTCCCCTCTGGGGGACAGATGTCTGTTCTCTTTTTGATTGGCAGTATGTTTGACTGCCTACTTACTGTGCCATGCCTTGTGCCATTTATAATGGTAGTGCCCTGTCACATTTTTGTGCTCATGAAATAACTTTGCACTTCCATTTTCCACACATTCCTCATTTTCTGACTGGAGAGTAGGGCGTGTTTATCCACATCTTATTTTCTTTTCTTTTAACAGCATTTTCTATCATGGAACTTGATTAAATTACACAGTGTATCGTGTGTATTTCATACTAATTTTCTAATTTGCTAAATTATATTCCAAGCACAAGCTATAGTTTTGAGGTTTTCCCTATTTTTAAAATATTTGTAGCATTTTTTAATCTGGTTCAGCCTTATAGTTGTGCTTTAACTCTTGAAGTTTAAGATAACACATTGTGCATTACTAAAATTTTCCATCTCTAAAAACCTTAAATCTAAATTTATGTAATGGTTCATTCATACTAATATAAAATAAAGTATTTGATTTCTGAAACCAGGTAGAAAAATATAATAGGCAAATATGAGTGGGATCAAAATCTGCCACCTCATCTTACTGTGTTACTTGTTATATTACTATATTTTCCAGTTGTTGCCCTACACATTTTTACCATAACTGTCTTTGAAGGCAGGAAAAAAGAATAGAATGTCAATCACATTTTGCTAACCTTTTAACACCTCTGGCAGCAAAAAATTGTTAGTACATTAGACTTTCCAGTTTGTTTGGGGATTTAACTTTGTAGATGCCTTAAAACCCCTTAGAAAACACTGAGGATTTCCACAGATTCTATTGATGTCAAATGTATTCCAGCCACTGTGCCAGTCTTTGGAAGGTGTGGCATTCTGTGTTTTTCTAAAGTGTTACATTGACTACCATTCCTGACAAGTACATTTGAGTAGTATTTTATTTTATTCAGTATCATATAATCATACCCTACTCGTCTGATGCAAGCATTTAGCTGTAGTTCATCATAAGTCTGTATCATGTTTGACACCACTCATGAAAGTGGTCTAAACCAAATCTGGAAGATTGTGATATTTATTTTTTTGTGCTTCATTTATTGTTAATTAAGACATTTTAAGTTTGATTTGAATGTAGCTTTCATTTTTTTATTATATAGTAATAAGGAAATTACACTTCAATTAACAACTGCCAATTACTAATGTCACTGTGTCAACTGCCACTTGTACCTATTTTAAGGAGGCACTAAAGGCATCCTAAATGTTTTTAAAATGAATGTTACTTTTTGTGGTATTTGCATCTTTAATTGTATCAGGAAATGAGTAAGCAAGGTTTACTTTTTTAATATGTAATTTAATCTATTATTTTTGTAGAATATAAAATTATGCCATAATACATTTTATACAAATAGAATTTTCACAGCTTACTAATTGTAGACATTGTTTTCTGATTGCAGGTTTTGGAGGCACAGATGAAGGCAGATCTTGCTGATAAAGAATCCTTAGAAAATAAGCGCTCCCAACATGAAAAAGAGGCTAGAGAAAATTGCAGGCTAATTAGCGAGCAAAAGGCGGTATGGAATCCTACTCTCACATTTCAGCAAAGGGAGATCCATTCCTCTAGATATATTCATTGAAGTGCTTAATTTTACTTAAAAAATAACCTAATACTCAAATTCCTATTTTAACTGCTGGATCAGGCAAATGAATGAATTTATTTTTCTTTATTATGTGGGCCAGTTTAAGAACAGATATATACTTTTCCTTTCTTTTCTGTTTAGACAATAAATGCAATGGACTCCAAGATCAAGTCACTGGAACAGAGAATTGCAGAGCTATCAGAAGCAAATAAATTAGCAGCCAATAGTAGTATTTATACACAGAAAAATATGTAAGTACAGTATGCATAAAGCTGAATCAAATGATTTACATTAGATATGAACTAATCCTACTTTTTTGTTTCCCCCCCCCTTTTTATTATTATGGTTCTTGGATACTACATTCCTGTTTACATGGATCTGTGCATCTTGCAACTGCTATTGTTCACAACATTCTTCCAGAGATCATCTGTATATTTTTGCAATATTTGAAGAATTTTACTAAAAGTGAAAAAAGTGTATTTACTTTATTCTGAAATGTTTATATAAACAATCTTTTTTCTTTTAGGAAAGCTCAAGAAGAAATGATATCAGAACTAAGACAGCAAAAGTTTTACTTAGAATCCCAAGCTGGCAAGCTGGAAGCACACAACTGCAAGTTAGAGGAGCACCTAGAGAAAATGAGTCAGCAAGAACAAGTGAACAAAACCCGACTGCTGGAACTAGAGACACGGCTCAGGGAGGTAAAGTCTGGAAGCAAAGAATTGAGGCTGGGGCTGGAAGGCTTGGCCTTAGGAAATTTAGTTAATAGAAGAGAAACATTTGTGGAGTAATGGGGATTCTTTTATGGTGTGGTTCATGTTAATAGGGTTTAATAAATTCCTCTCCCAGACCTTCTAAATATCTGAAATTACCATCTGTTTTAGATTGGTTTGGAACACGAAGAGCAAAAGCTAGAGCTTAAACGTCAAGTTACAGAACTGCAGTTGTCTTTGCAAGAGCGGGAGGCTCAAATCAGCAGCTTGCAAGCTGCTCGCAGTGCTTTGGAAAGCCAGCTACAGCAGGCCAAAACAGAACTCGAGGAGACCACTGCCGAGGCTGAGGAGGAGATTACTGCACTCAGAGTTAGTATCCACAATTCTGAAGTCTAATAAAACCACACTGGAAAACAAATTAGCTATTTTATTAATAATATTTAAACATTTTTTACTTAAATGACCAGTAAAGTATTAGAACTGTATAGTGACCTGTCCAAAGATGAATCCTGCATGTACTCTGTTATACATAGTATTTCAAAGTTTTCAGTGTTTTTCAGTACACTGATAATGACCCTAGATAAAAATTCATGTGACTAAATGTGAAGAATTGTTTTGTTTGCTGTAATGTAGAGTCCTATATTTCAAATAATTGTGGTTCTTTTCATGAACTTCATGTCGATAGTTCCGTAAAATAAGACTAGATTAGATGTTAGCTAACATGGTGAAGATGCACATTTTGCCAGGATTGTAATTCCTATTAGTGATCAGTTTCATCAACTAGTTGAATTCTATACATTGAAAGTTGATATTATTCTTATTTTTATGAATGTACATTAGACTGGTAGTAAAGCATTTTTTTAGAAGTAGGTACATATCATAAATTATGTTGATTAAACAGTACTGTTTAGGATGCTGTAGACATTTGACGATTAATAGGGTTTGTAACTATTTTTTCCCTTCCATTCCTTGCAGGCACACAGGGATGAAATCCAACGCAAGTTTGATGCTCTTCGAGAAAGTTGTTCAGTATGTATTTGGTGAAAAAATAGTACTAAACTTAACCATTACTTTCACCATATTGGTATAAAAATAATTCTTTGTGGATAAGAAAGAATGGTAAAGGTTCTTTACTCCTTTTACATTAATGCTTTATGAAAAAATGTGGCTTTTGTTTTCCTTAACGTTTCTTGACCTTATAGCACATATAAGGTCTTGATTTTCTGTTCTTTGTTGATTTTTTCAAGACACTTTTTTGTCTTTCTTTCTAAGGTAATTACTGATTTGGAGGAGCAGTTAACGGCACTGAGCCAGGAAAATGCAGAGTTAAACCGACAGAATTTCTACTTGTCGAAACAACTTGATGAGGCCACTAATGACAGCGAAGACCGGCTCCAGCTCAGTCATGATGTGGACCGCCTCCGCAGAGAGGTTGCAGATAGGGAAATGCACCTCAACAATCAAAAACAGGTTGGAGGAAAAAGCTAATTTTGTGCTTTTTAAATATAGACTACCACAGCATGGGTGTCAATTACTGCATTTAAAGCAAATAAAACCAGATACAGAAAAAGCTGAAAGAGTATTCTAAAAATACTTCCTCCTCCTCCTCCTCCACCCCAACTCTCATTTTTTTTCTGATTTCTTCTTTGCCTGACAGAATTGCTACCAAATTAAACAAAAAAAAAAAGACACATACAAGCTATAATCTGCCCTGTTTAGAGTTCAGATTTTGAACTGACCCTGTAACAACCCACATTATTGCCAAATCTAGTTTTTCATCTGTGCTATGTTGCAAATCAGACACAATTACAATATCAGCTTTTCTTGGCTTTAATTTATGCACATTATTAACTGGCGCCATGGAAATGTTATCAAAATGATGTGGCAGTGCATAATTCAGAAATCAGACTTAATTGTTGTTCATTGACTACAGAATTATGGATAATAAGGAAATAAAAATAATGTTCCTTAAAGAAGCAGGGCTTAATAGGATGTCATTAAATGATGAATAGTTCAGCCTATTGGGCGAGACTTGGACATGCTTTTTTTTTTCCAGCCCTTTTCTCCCTGCATTGTTCTGGTATTAGCAGTGGCAGATTATTTTATTTATTATTTAACAAAACACATATTATGTACAAAAATAAACTAAATGTTATATTTTAAAGAATGATATGAAGAATCCTGGTGCAGCGTATGCATTTTATATGAAAGATAAAAGGCATTCTTTCTTTCTGCAGCTCTGAACATTTTTTTTTTTTTGGAAAATGGAACTACAGTATGTTTCATTGGAAAAGGAATCTGGCTTTGTTCTCAGAACAGGTTGCCATAGTAACTGGCTGACCTCTTACAAACTTTTTTTTTCTTGCCTTCAGTCAGTGGACTTGGTTTAATAGCCTTATTTACCATTTAGGTACTAAGCAAGATTTAATAAGTGGAAAAGCTAATTGCAAAAATAGAGGAAAAAAAATATAATGCATTACATATAATGTTGATGGAATCCTGCTGCCATGTTTTGCTATTCCTGATACTAGGATTCCTCCAACCCTCCATCTCCATTCCCCTCCACCCTAATTTATTTTTTATGCATTAGTTGAATACACTTTTTTTTCCCCAAACCAATTTATGGCACCAGTACTGATAAATAAATATAGAACAAAAAAGCTGTAGTAGCTTTAACCTGGAGCCATGAGTAAATATTACTTTGTACCAAAACTACTACTTTCAAAATTATAATTTGTAAAGCTTATTTCTAAATAATCTTTCATCATGAATATGAAAATAAGGGTTTTCAGTTAAAGTCATATATATTCCACCCTTTTTATTCCCCTTGTGGAGTACTCCTTAGGGTGTTGTTTGTTTTTTTTTTTAATAAACTGGTGTGCTACCATCTGCTTCTCTCTTGGACTAATTTCCCAAACCCCTTTTCAGTCCAAACTTCTTTACGTCATTTTCACATGCTCTAGTCCTTGTGTTCCTTAGTCTGCCACATTGATACTTACACTCTAGTAGAGGTTTACTGATGGTAGCATGTAGGGCCCTAGTATGCTCCTTGGCTCTGCTCTATCATAGTGGCCAAAGAGGTACACTTGGATAGAGTTTGTTTAATAGGAAAAAACACTCTTGCCCTTTGCATCATGTGATGTATCATACAGTATGGATTGTGTATGGATTGTGCAAGACCCAGGACAGTAAAGCTATCACATTTTCTCTTCTGTGCTGCTGTGTGCATGTCCATGTTTCACATCTATATAGAAGAAAAGAAATGATATTCTGCATGCCTTTTAACTTGGTGTAAATACTAATGCCCAACCAGCTGATGTTCTTTTTCAGGGCTCTCATTCTTGATCTTGTTATCTTAGTATGTTGTCCTATCTCTCTTCACTGGATTATAAATTATCCATCAAGATGATGAGGTATGCAAAGTTATCATCTTAGTTAAGCACACCATCAGCTACTGTCAGTTCTGCTTTTAGCTGTGTGGAGTCAAGGACTGTTTGTATTTTGGACTTGTTCCAGTGGATCTCCATTCTAAACTGTTTGACATGATTTGATTTCCATTACTTGAGTCAGAATTGTCACATCATCAGAGACGTTTAAGTCCATAGATATACTACCTCATCTCCAATAGTTTCTCCCAAGAAATCAAAGATGCATTCTTTATTTAGAAAGTGGTCAATTAGAGCTACAAATTGATTATGGTGGCAACTTGCAGCCTTGTCTACTACAACTACAGGTTACAGTGACCTGTGTATTGACAATCAACTTGCATACATTTCAGCATGTGGGTAGAAACTGCATGAACTAGAAGATAGCTTTAGTCAAAGCCCAGGTGTAATCATTTTTATATTTACTGAAACAAGTGCCACCTTCAAATCAACATACACTATGCAATCCACACATGTTGCTGTGATTTACCTTTATCTAAATGATGGTATTTGGTTTAAAGAAAAAAACACTGAAAAAAGTATAATTTCTCGATAGTTATATCAGTTAGTCACTTTACCACAGACTCCTTTACTCACTTGATATTTAATCTCTGAACAATGTCTCGGTTTTCATTGTTATATGGTATGTCAAAAACAAGATTGTCTCTTTTTAAGCTGTCCCCATTTTGGTAACCTTAATTTGACTTTTATTTGAATCATTTTTTGTCTTTCATTTGTACTGCTATCTTAATGCATGTTAATACAGAATCCATAATTCACTTTTAAGTCAGTATTTATCAATTACTTGTAGAACCTAAAACTAAAGTACTTGTATCTTGATACATTCTTTCAGAATATTGAGACTTTGAAAACCACTTGCACAATGCTGGAGGAACAAGTGATGGACCTTGAGTCACTAAATGATGAACTTTTGGAGAAGGAACGGCAGTGGGAGTCCTGGCGATCAGCTCTGGAGGATGAGAAATCCCAAGCAGAAAGGAGAACACGGGAGATGCAGAGACTTCTTGACAATGAAAAACAGAACAGGTATATTTGAAGGCAATGTGTAAAATCTCAGAACCTCAGGAGAGTGTGCTTATATACTGTACAGTATACATGAATTCAGGCAACTACAAAAAATTGGTTGTACCTGTACAGGCTGCGTGCTGACCAGCGTAGCAGTGAATCCCGTCAGGCTGTGGAATTGGCTGTCAAAGAGCACAAAGCTGAGATCCTTGCTCTGCAACAAGCTCTCAAGGAACAGAAGCTCAAAGCAGAATCTCTTTCAGACACGGTATGTTAATTTAAGGATAAAACTTTCAGAAACCTACTCAAATAAAACACACACTTGTTAATACTGTGAATGCAAATTTACAGTAAATTTGTTTTTGCACAAATTTCCAATTTTTTATTTTATTATTATTTTTTTTTAATAAACAGGGGTTCATATACATCAATCTGCTATCAAATACTTTCTGTTAGGTGCTATCTCACTATGGTTTTATTGCAAAACTACAAATTGTATTTACTAATTATATCATGTCCAATTGTAAAGCATTAATTCAGTATATCTAAGAAAAATGTCACTTGTCAAAAATAATTTCCTAAATCAAAATCTCATGTTGTTCCCATTTACTGGTTAAACATTTCAGTCAGTTTAGCTTATCTGATGGTATCTGCCGTAGTTAAAAAGATATCAAAAAGATGCACACAATTATTCATAATAAAACACGTCTGCAAATGTACCATAAAGTGTTTAACATGCTTGTGCACTGGAAGAAATATTTGTCACAAAGATTTGTAATTATAATGTATCCTTTGATTTCTAAGTTATCTGAGCTACTTGACATTTAAGAACCTGTAGCACTGAGTAAAAAAAATTCTGAAGGATGCTATAAAGAATAAACATGAAGTGAAAACTTTACTTATATCCAGCATTTGCCTAATTTTTTTTGTGTTTATTTAAAAATGATTTTGATTATTTTTATTACTTTCTGTGGCTGTTTGATTTTAAAGGTATTTAATGTTTCCATCCAGATTGTTGCTGTTTTTTCAATTTAAAAATTGCTTCTTAATAGTTAAAAAAAGAAAAATAAAGCCATCAGTAATAATTGTACCACTTGCACAGGGAGGTCTACTGAACCGTAATAATCAGTAAGAAATTAAAAAATTAGAAACCAATCAACAGTAAGGGTAAAATGCAAAGTTTATTGCATTCCAATAATCTTTACACATCCTTCACTAGCTGAATGATCTTGAGAAGAAACATGCTATGCTAGAAATGAATGCTCGAAGTCTGCAGCAGAAGTTAGAAACGGAAAGAGAAATGAAGCAAAGGCTGCTGGATGAGGTATGTTTTCCAATGCAGGCAGAAATTTTCTCACTCAACCAGAAAATGCATCCATATCCTATTTGCATTTATTTTGTTTTTAATCCAGCAAACAAAGCTTCAACAGCAGATAGATGTTCAAAAAACGCACATTTTCCGACTGACACAAGGTCTGCAGGATGCCCTAGATCAAACTGACCTCCTTAAGAATGAGCGGAGCGATCTAGAATATCAGCTAGAGAATATTCAGGTGAGGATAAAACATGGTAGTTGCTCAGATGTGTTTCACTCTTTTGGACCTGATTAACTATTTAAAATACAGGTGGAATATTTTGATAATGTTTGGGGAAAAATATCTGTCCTACAACAAAGTTATAAGGGTTATATTTTACAAAATGTACAGTTTTTGCTTTCAGAAGAGATATTTGTTATCCTGAAATGTATTCCTAAATATGTAAAAATTGCCAAAATGAATAATGGGTGGCACCTGTCATTAAAATAAAAATAGTTTGCACAACAGGCCTGTAGCTGTACTTGTCAGGCAATATTCTCTTGTAGGCCTACATTTGATTGTATTTTCTATTGCCCATCCTAGGCAATGTACTCTCATGAAAAAGTTAAGATGGAAGGGACCATATCACAGCAAACAAAGCTGATTGACTTTCTGCAGGCAAAAATGGACCAACCATCCAAGAAAAAAAAGGTGAAGAAACATTTGTTCATTGTTAACCTCTGTCAGTCAATTTCTATAGAGCGGCTATAAGAACATTTTAAAATATTGTCTTAGAACATTAGAACAAATTGGATGAGAGCAGACAATTTGTCTTGGTGCTAACTGTAAGACTTATTTAGATGCTTTGAGCACAATCTGAAAATGTCATTGTATTTACACTGTTGTTGTCCTTAAAGATTCTAAATGCATCATGGTTAATTTAGACTCTCCTAGGATTACTGTATTATGATTCTGAAATCCTAAATTTACATTGCTTGTTTATGAGAACAATTATTTCTGCATTACAGAACTTTTTCAGGTCTCTGTACTACTCCAGTGTTGTTTCAGCCTTTTGATATTACATAGATCATCACTTTGTTCAATACTGAGAAATTTGATACAACTGACAATTTTTGATCCATTCTCCACACTAGTCTTTTCACTTCTTTCTTCTGGCAAAAGATACATGACCATTGGCACTTTCATAAGTAGAATCAGGGACAGTTTCTACTCACAGATCATCAATAAGGTTTCTGAACTACCAATTATAATAGCAAATACCATAATAAGTGTTTAAAATTATATATAAACACAAATACTAGAAAATGTATATAGTTGCATGTACATTATGTTGCATTCCATGTGTTTTTTTTTGGTTTTTTTTTTGTGGGGGAGAATGTTTGTGGATGAGCAGACATGCAAATAAGAATTTGATTGTACTGTGTTCTTATGCCAAAAAACTTGAAATTGGATCCATCTTTAGCAATAAGCAATAAAAATAATTAATGGGAAAAGCCTTTGGCTGCAACCATTTATCTTTGTTCAAACTGTGTTTTACAGTATGTTCAGACTCTAAAAATTGTTCAATTCAAAAATTAACAAAGCTTAACCCTTCTGTTAATAACATAATCTAACAAATATACACAGAAACCAAAATGAAGACTAATGTAAAATATTTTATTTGCATCATTGGATAGTAATTTACTAATTTTTGTGCAGGGATGATTTTTATATGCAATTTCTTAAAGACCCTAACTCTCCTAATTTTCTGTTTCTCCAGGGCATTTTTAGTCGACGACGAGAGGACCTAGGGTTACCCTCACAGATCCCACTCCAGTATAATGAATTGAAGCTGGCTTTAGAGAAGGAGCGTGCACGATGCTCAGAGCTGGAGGAGGCACTGCAGAAGACAAGAATTGAGTTGCGCTCTGTGAGGGAGGAAGGTAATGAGCCTAGTCAAAATGATGGGCAGTTTATTTAATGTACTATTCTCCTTTTGCATCTTCATTGATCTTGGAAGTAAACATACAGACAGATTATGAATTGTGTTTCTAATACTGTTTTTTACTTTGGTTTTTATTTCAATCTTAAAAACAAAGAGAGAGAGCATATTTTTAAAAAGCCTAGGGCTGTCTCAAAGTTGTTTTTAAATATTACTAGGAAAGACGTATGATAAATACTGCAGAACATACAAGTGAAATTACATTTAAACTTTTGTTTGCTTTCACCATACAGCAGAGTGGGTTTCTTTCCCCTGTGAGTAGTGAGAAAAGCGCTATATAAATGTAAAGAATATTATTATTATTAATAAGTGATCTTTTACAAGCAAACTATACCAAAATAAAGAGCAAGATAAAATAATTCTACTCCTTTACAGTGTAAGAATGTCAAGATTCATCCTTAGAAACAAACAAAAATTAGATCATTTTAGGCGCTTTAACTAATTATGTGTTTAGATGGAAATGTGTTTAGTTATCCTTGATGATTAGTGTAACATTACTAAAGTTGACACTGTATATTCCACCAATCACTCTTTTTAATTGCATTGCATGTGAAATTCTTTTGGCGATTGGGTAACTAAAACAATATCACTTGGCTTTTAGGACACAACATAGTTCACAGTTTGCTCATTAGATTGGCAAGACTTCTGAGGGATGAGTCATTGGTTGTCTTTAGTGAGATTCTGCCTTATTGTCTCTAAACTCGGTCGTTTTTTGTTTTTTTTTGTAATGGTGCTGCTTTCCTATGGACATTCTGAAATTCCCACTGTAAAAATAAGTACTGATCTTTGTTTAATTAACTAAAATTAAATTAATTGTCTCAGTATTTTTCCAAAATTTTAATTCCCTAGTATGACTGCTGTTTTCAATTGAGACAATGTTGGAATAGTGTATATACAAAGTGTTATACATGATGTATCTTTCTTTATTTATTTGTTATTTTGCTGATGACTCATGTCCATGTTCAAAAGTACTATTTTCAAATATGTCACACTTTGTAATATTCATCTTTATTCTTACTTCCTTTGAGCAACCCATTTCAAAGCAGGAGACCACCCAGCTCCATCAACACCTGCTACGGCCAGACAGCAAATCATCATGTCTGCTATTGTAAAGTCACCAGAGCACCAGCCCAATCCAATTAGCCTATTAGCCCCACCTTCAAGCAGAAGAAAGGAATCCTCAACACCTGAGGGTGAGTAGCACCCTACAACTCCTATTTTTATTAACCTGTCCCCAATGTCACACTCAGGCCTCTTCGCAGAAGTCTGTCTTGTCTCTGCATGCCAATCACATCTCAATTTGGGTAGTTTTACAAACTCAGTTTAGTACTGAGAAATGTTATCTACACTCTGCATAGCCAAAAGATAAACTCCTCATAGTAGCCAGAGGAGTCGTCCTTACTGTGAGCAATGTGGCTCAGCATTTTTTGTCTTCTTTCTTTCAAACCCTACAGAGAGGCGGAGAGTCACGTTTGAAAGTAAGTCTATAGACCGCCCCTGCAAACAAGAACTCTTCCATTTCCTGACACTTTAATATTTAGGGATGGACATACAAAAATATTGTGTTTTATGTTTCATTACATAATTTGTTGCCATACATTTGCTTTTATATTAATTAACTCTATACATGAACTTTCACTGTGTCATTATTGTTAGTTCTGTCTGTCTTTAAGTTCTCCCATGTGTGAAGAATGAATGGTTGATAAACAATTTGAACATGTATTACCAAAACCATGTTTGATGACTTTGTTATTATTCTCCCTATTGGCTTGGTATAGAGGTGGGACGGAGGCTAAAGGAAAGAATGCATCATAACATCCCTCATCGCTTCAATGTTGGTCTGAACATGCGGGCGACTAAATGTGCAGTTTGCCTGGATACAGTACATTTTGGGCGACAGGCTGCTACCTGTGTTGGTGAGTTTGTGACAGAGTTTGCAAAACTGCAGCTACTTAAAAAAATAAAATAAAAATAGGTTTTTAGGAAATTACCAATGGTCTTTCATCTCTTCTAGTCAATATATGGTGACTTGAGAACTTTGTGGTTTTTAAATGAAAGCGCTGGGTTTGTAACTTGAGAGGACAAAGAAACAGAATAATAATAGCAGCATGAGTAAAATATGTCAGCGATTTAAACAAAGAAGTACATCCAGAAGAACTACTTTACATTTACTGTTATCTATGCGAAACTGGCACTTATTCACCTCTGAATGCCATCCTAGGATAGAAATGTTTGTGCAAGGTGAATAATGGGAGGAGTTAAATAAATCTGTATAAATCTATAGGTCATTAGTGAAAGTGCATTTTATACTGATAATAAGTTCTGTCGATGGGTAGCAAATAGATCAGTAGGGGTCAATACTCAGGTCAGTCTTATTTTTGAACTCTAGAAAAAGGACAGCTGAGGTTTGGTTTGATTTCCCTAGAGTATCATTCTTTTTGTCCAGGGAGAAAACAGTAATACCACTTTAAAGCATTAGCAGAGATTAAACTGATTCCAAGATTTCAGGAATTGAAGTAAAATCCCATGATTGACAATTACCATATGCAGCATTCAGATCAGGCAAAATGAAAACGCTTAAGACAGTCACTGACAACTCAAAGTAATGCGTTTCCAGTGCAGTTCCAGAATGGTTAGGAATTGGACTGTTTGTCTTGATATAACAGGGCAACTATCTTCTCAAGCACCTTAGACATGGAAGAAATGCCGTGAATCAGTATTGGACAGTCTACTGCAAAACAACTAGTATCACTAGTCGAGATTGAGCATCCCTAATCTTAAATGCCTGGGATAAGAATCTTTTCAGATTTTGGAGGTTTTGCATATTTGCATCTTTCTAAAACACCTTTCCCCATTCGTCCTGTCCATGCACTTTAAACCACCTGGGTTTCAGGGAAAGTGCAAAAGACTTGATGCTTAGAGAAAATAAAAAGCTGAAAAATAGCTGTTATCTATTCAGGATCTCAGTACAACAAGGTAACTGAAGCTAATTGATTAATTTGTATATTGTGAAGAGTATGGCGACAGAAGAGACAGACAGACACCCACGCAGCAACTTGGCTCCACATGTTTGAGCAGTGCTTCTATCTGCTTATCTTTTTGTCATTTTGACAATTGCTTCGCTATATGTCATAACAACAATAGAGATTAGATTTGCATTGTTATCTGTGTATATACTACATATTAAAATGCTGCAGCTATGTTCTGGCAAGGCTTGTTTGTATCTCCAATTAGACCGTAATGTTAACTTCCTTTAGTTATTTGTTTAGACTTTCCCATAAAAGGTGAATGCTATGCTCGTGTTGCTAGGTACATTTACTGATTTGGGTGTTTTGAGCACCAAAATCTGCATCTCATGTGTCTCTTTCTCCTCCTTTCGACAGGGTGTGACACATAGTTTACAATTAATATTTCCATGAACATAGCTCCCAATTCTTTCAGCCTTGCAACGACTCCTACACTATCATCATAACTGAACAAAAGTGGTTTTAATTTCAGATTTTGGATTAGGGATGCTCAACCTGTAAAAGTTCATTTTCAAAAAGCTTATCATTAAGGATTTACAACATCATTATTGTCACATTGGCAAAACAACTTGGAAAAGAGTTGAGAAATGGCACATTAATTGTAAACTGAACAGGAAAAAATGGGACTGAGTAGTACCTACAGGCTTTACTTGCCTTCAGTGTTTCTAATTTATTATCTGAAAATGTTGAAGAAAACAATGTTGATTGATTAGTTCCCCTAATTGCAGCAGAGTAGGTAGGTTTGCTTGTGCATCCTATTGAACAGTTTAATTTGTCTTTCTCCACCCGTGCTCTAGCCTGCAGCCCAGGATTTTCAGGGTTTTTAGTTGTTCACGAAATATGAAGAATGATGATTGGAAGATGCACCATGTGACCTTCAAGGAGCAAACGTGACAAAGTTTTCTAATAAAATATGGTTAGAAAGTTAAAAATATATACAGACTCTACCATTGATAGTGTGTCACAGAGGACATTCAGTGCAGTTATGAGAGAAGAGAAAAGCTTACACCACTTTATTATTGCAGAATGTAAAGAGTTATTATTATTTATTATTAATGTTAGAGTGTAACAGAGTAGAAGTGGATGGAGGTATCTAGAAACTCTACAGTGTGGTTGGAGAAACTGATGTTATCACTTGATTATTTGCAACAAAAGTATCACTACTTACTCCAAGGCCAAAAGTATGATCATGATTATGTATGGGACTGTTCATGTAAGTTCACAATTTCAGAGGTCGTTGGGCACCTAGAGATAGCGTTGTTCTCTGTGTTTAACATTATATTGCTATTTGCAAAAGTGAGACACAGGAGTCAGGAGATATTTTTAAAAGTCTGTTACAAAGATAAGTGTATCCTTATGTTGGTGATTTATTGCTGTAATAATAATTCACTTAGATTTTCTTGAGTGGCTAAATTCTAGGAGTCAAAATAGTACTAAAGTTATGCTTCCTTTTTTTTCTTCTTTTCGCTTCCTCCATATTCCATATATGGAAGGTGTGTTTTCATGAAAATTTAACTTCGTTTTCAATGTAAATTTTTTTTTTTTTTTTTTTAATACCAACAACATGTTTTGAGCATTTTTGGAAAGATGTGTGTTCATGTGTCTGTAGGGAAAAAAAATTGTGGTCACTGTAACTTGTGAATTAATGGGCCAAGTTTTCATGAAATTTTCATTAGTTTTTAGAGCTCATTAGGTTTTAGATGAGTTTTAATTCAGATTTTTTTTTAAAGATAAAACCAAATAAGCTAAACCACCGACCAAAGGTTGACCGATTTTTTGAATATAACTTTAGAGAAAAGCCAAGCAAAATGACACCTTTTATTGGCTAACTAAAAAGATTCCAATATGCAAGCTTTCGAGGCAACTCAGGCCCCTTCTTCAGGCAAGATGTAACTTTAAAACTTTTGAGTTCAATCCAAACCTCAAGCTGTGAGCTTTTTAAAGTTCAAAAATGTTAAAGCAGTAGTCACAGCAGCTAAACTCCAAATACAAAGAAACACTGACTACATGTAATGTTTTTGTTAAATTACCAGGGTGTGTGTTTGTGTTAGGTACTTTGTTATTTTGGTTTTAAAAAAAGTTTTACTACTTTAAGTTTTAAACTTGGCAATGTCAGTTTATGATTTGGGGGTGCTAGCCTCAAAACTGCCCTCCTATCTGTGTGACAGAACAAACATTTAAATGAACAGACTATGTGTAAAGGGATTAATACAAAATTTACATAGTTACAGAAAAATTGGTTCATTAATTAAACTTTTTAGCCTAAATCTGAATATTTAAATCCAAATATTTCATATTTTTGGTATACAACAATTTGAGAGTTGTCTTTAAAATGATTAAAATATGAAAAATATGTGAAGTTGTATCTAGCATTTAGTTTGGTAAATTATCACGATATCTACTGTACTCATATTGTAACTTTGCTGGCCACATCAGGTGTTGTTTTTTTTTTATTTTAAGGCTAGGAATCAGCCTAGGTTCAAAAGAGATTGGGTAACCCCGAGTTTTAGTCTAGCTGTCATAAGTAGACCACAGAAGTGGTCATTTTGAATTCATACATCAATCAATTTTGTTGCTACTGTGATCATTTTTGAACCTGAAACAAAATGATTTGCTTTTTGCTGTTCAGAGTGCCATGCAATGTGCCATCCAAAGTGCTCCCCCTGTCTGCCTGCTACTTGTGGCCTGCCTGCTGAATATGCAACACACTTCACTGAAGCTTTCTGTCGAGACAAAATGAGTTCTCCTGCGATGCAAATGAAAGATCCCTCAAACCAAGTTCGCTTGGAAGGCTGGATGAAGCTCCCACGGTAGCCCACTTTACCATTGCGCTGTTGGTATATGTGATTCAAGATGACCTCTTGTCTTGAGTTTTTTTGCCATGATATCAATTCAATTCATGTTTGTATTTGTATAGAAAGTAAGCTTGTAAAGAATAAAAGTAAAAACACTCATCTGTGTTATGTCAGGAATGGTAAACGTGGCCAGCAGGGATGGGAGAGAAAATACATTGTGCTGGAAGGATCGAAGGTGATGATCTATGACAATGAGCCAAGAGAAGGTGAGTGTGTTTCTACAATGCAACACTTTCAATGCCTTATTTTAAAGCAACTACCTTCTTAGGAAAAGTAAATGTGTATAACAAGCTTTGGCCTGATACACACACACACACACTCAACACAGATTTTTGGGGGGAAAATAATAATGCATCTTCCCTAATATAAGAGAGAAAAGACAGGCAGGTTGTAGCTGTTACTGAGCTGAGTCCCGCATGATTTCTACCTAAACAACAATTCATAGCAGGACCCCAAGGTACAGTATTAAATAAAGCCAGCATAGTTTTTGGTCTGTTTTGAAAACCCCCCTCTCTGTATTGTTTTTGATCCAGCCCTCTCTGGATGCGACTGTACTTCTTCTGCTTTCTTAGCAAAACCAGAAGGAGAGGTCATTTGTGCTGTTCCACTAGAAAGGTATGGGGTTCATATTTCAGACGTTGGCGAAAAAAAAAAAAAAAAAAAAAACAAACATAATTACAGTACATAAAATCCCTAAGAACTGAGCAAGCGGAAGAAAATGCAGCCTCCTGGCTTTGTAAATAAAGTAAGAGAGAAGAGCAGAATTGTGTTTTAAGTGACCTTTTTCACGTTTGAGATATAATGTGCTTTCATATTGTGTGGTGACTTCTCTTCACAGAGGGAACCAGACCCATTGACGAGTTTGACCTGTGCCTGCCTGATGGAGATGTGTCTGTCCATGGTGCTGTGGGGGCATCAGAGCTGGCCAACACTGCCAAGACAGGTAATGGTGTATAGTACAGCTTCCCCCTTTAAAGAGGTATTTAAAAAAAAAAAAAAAAGATACCAGGTTAAATGACTAAAAAATATTTTTGAATGAAAATTTTCTATACTGAACATTTAACCTTTGTTTAAGATTAATGTGATCCATTATGTGTATATTTTATTCTTTAGCTTGCCTTTTTTCTTCCCACAATATCATTTTCAACAACTTTATACTTTCTCCTGCATTTGTGACATGCACTAATCGTATTTTGACAGATATCCCCTACATGTTGAAACTGGAATCTCACCCCCATACCACGTGCTGGCCAGGACGGTCTCTTTACTTCCTTGCTCCAAGCTTCCCTGACAAACAACGCTGGTTCACAGCATTAGAGTCTGTGGTAGCTGGGGGTCGGACTTCTCAGGAGAAGGCTGAAGCTGATGCTGTGAGTAGGTCAAAATTTCTGTCTTGAAAAAACAAAGCACAAAATGATGTATTATGTGGACTGCTTACTAGAGAGTCAAACCGTTTCTGGGGCACTCTGACCTGAAGAAGGTATGCCATGCTTTTATTATACTGCGCCTCGATTATTATAATTCACTTTATTCTGGAATCAGTACATCTCATCTTTCTCGGCTACAGATGGTTCAGAATGCTGCTGCTCATTTTCTTAATGGGTCTCAAAGTTGTCTATTACTCCCATTCTGGCCTCGCTTCATTAGCTCCCAGTTGAATTTAGGATTCATTTTAAAATTTTACTTTTGGTTTATAAGTCGTTAAATGGTGTTGCCCCATCCTATCTGGCAGAGTTGCTGGTTCCATATATACCAGTACGCTCTTTACGTTCCTCTCAACAGCAATTGTTGGTTGTGCCAAAGTCTAAGATGAAGACAAGGGGCGATTGTGCCAATTGAAATTAGGTCAGCTTCTTCAGTTCAAATGTTTAAATCAAGACTTAAAACACACTTGTTTTCAATTTCTTTTAACTGTATATGAGTAACTCTGGTATCAATTTTATTAATAACGTATTAATTTTTTTTCATATAAATTGTTTTTCTGTAAATTGTTTATCTTCTAATCAGTTCTTTTAACTTATTTGGCTTAGTATTTATGTATTTTTTGTACTTTGTTTTACTGATTTATTATCTAATTTTTTTCTTAATTTTATTGTACAGCACATTGGTTTTACACTTATGGTGTTTGAAAATTGTGCTTTATAAATACATTTTGATTTGATGTATTTCAGTTTTGTAGCATTTTAAAACCTCATAGCCACTATGGTGAACTATTTTGCACTTCATTATAAATGCAGTGTTCTGTCAAAATGTGTTTGAAGGAAATGTATCAGTCTTCAGTTGCGTCCATTTCAGAGATACAGCAGTTTTTGGATGTCTGTTTTTTGAGCTGTTTTTGGATGTCTTTGAAAGCTGGCCTTGGAAAATATTGGGATGTTCAGGGACGTTTTGTGTAACAGTGGTGTGTTCTTGACATTATTGGCTATGGTTAAACCAAGTTTCATTGGTGTATTTTTTTCATCATGTAGAGTTTCTTTTTACATAGCACTTATTTGGGGTCTACCTTATATGCATGTTTAACTGAATCCTGATCACCAATTTGTCACTATGCAATAGGCTGCTGCCTTCTTCCAGGAGATGCCTCTATCTTCATTGTTTGTCCAGGTAACAATAACAGCCATTAGTTGCTTGTGCCAGCCCTTGCCAAAGCTGCCTTTCTGCTGAAATTTTTATGTTTGCAAATTTCTGCTTGTTTACTGTAACACTGTAATCTCCTGTTTATTTTTGTTCTGTGACAATAATATAGAACCACTGTTGTTGTGTTTTTTCCTTTTGGAAACCGAATATCTCCTCCACTCCCCATAACACACATTAACTTGTATTACTATGATTAAGGTGGAGTAAGTTCCAGTAGAACAAGGAAGGTGTAGAGCTGTCAATCATGGCATTAAAACATGAGGTAGACATGGACAGCAGACTGTATATCTGCTTATGTTCCATACATTGAATATGAATTGAGAACAATTTTGCTCCTGTACATATTGGCTGAAATTCCAAACAATCCATATGGCAAACAGGAACCATTAAGACACACATTGCATGAATTACCTACTGGCACAGATCAAGACTTGCCACGTTTAGGCTGTAGAACTGTTGATTACATAATATTCCATACAATGCAGATAAACTAAAGAATTTTATAAATAAGAGAGGAAAATGAAGACATACAAGATGATCAAGTGACAAACAGCTGGGGTATATAATATGCTAATTGTCACTTATTGCGTCAGGGGCAATATTGTTAGATCAGCTGAATACGGAACTGTGATTCATTATGAAAGACAAGTGCTTTACATAGAAATGGATTATTTCCAAGAAATGACTTGCGTTGCTGGTGCATGGCAGAGCAGCAGGAATTTTGCTAACACTACTTCTCACAAATACTTTAGGCTGTCATTAACATCTCATTTCTGCTACCTAAACTGGATACAAATGGTGGTGTTTTTTTTTTTCTTCAAGCAGAAGTTGCTTGGAAACTCCTTGCTGAAGCTGGAAGGAGATGACCGTCTCGATATCAACTGCACACAGCCACTCACTGACCAGGTATTATCAATAATAGTTATTGGAAGAGTTTGTGTCAAGATGAGCAGATCAAAAAACGTAAACTCCCCTTCTAATCAGGGCAGATCATTTTAGTAATTTTAACAAGAGCAACACAAGCAGCTACTGTTTCATGAACTGTACAAGGTGTTTTTTTTTTTTTTTTTCCCCCTTTTTTTTTTTGTTTCTGAAATGGATTGGGAATTCTGTTTTCATTTTAATTTGTACAATGACCTTTGAAAACATTTATGGACATGTCCGTAATAAATAAATACCTTAGAGCAGAGTCTTGGTTAGTCATATGCACAGATCTCAATTTTCAGATTCTGTATGTGAATACAGCACTAAAGTACCATAGGCTAACAAATGTTTATCTTTGTAGATTGTCCTTGTTGGTTCAGAGGAAGGCCTCTATGCCCTGAATGTGATCAAGTCCTCCCTAACTCATATCCCTGGAGTAGGAGCTGTCTTTCAGATTCAGATCCTGAAAGAGCAGGACAAGCTGCTAATGATAGTGGGTCAGTAAAGAAATGCTTACTTCTGAATATTTTTCTTATTTGGACTTAAGTTGTTAAACTCTCAGTATAATTCTACTCTTATAGCATGAACATGTTATGTGCATTTTACAATATGTTTTAGTACTAGGGTGTTGTACCGTGTTAGCCATTATGAATGAAAAGTCAAGCAAAATGACACCTTTTATTGGCTAACTAAAAAGATTACAATATGCAAGCTTTCGAGGCAACTCAGGCCCCTAATTACATCTTGCCTGAAGAAGGGGCCTGAGTTGCCATCTTGTTACATCTTGCCTGAAGAAGGGGCCTGAGTTGCCTCGAAAGCTTGCATATTGTAATCTTTTTAATTAGCCAATAAAAGGTGTCATTTTGCTTGACTTTTCACTACAATGTTTTACAAAGAAAATGGTTTTTAAAAAAATCTGTATGACCAGATTCTTTACACTTGTCCAACTGCTGCCTAGGTGGTGAGCGAGCACTTTGTCAGATTGAAATTAAGAAAGTGAAGCAGTCTATAAGTCAGTCACACCTACCCGCACAGCCAGAAATCGCACCCAACATCTTTGAGACTGTTAAGGGATGTCATCTGTTTGCTGCCGGGAAGGTAATAATTTTCATCTTGTAGATATTGTGGACATTTAAGTCTAACTACTGTTTTAAAGGTTTGTTTCTGCTTAGGATTGTATAGCACTGCCACAAGTAAATATTTAAATAGTTGAATATTAACCACTAACAGTGATAAGGTCCAAGTTGAACAAAGCCATCACTTCACTCCTTAATTCTTTTCAATTTGCCCTCCATATTCTAAGTGCTCAAGTTAACCATTTCATTACCTTTACTCCATTTCAGATTGAGAATGGACCATGCATTTGTGCAGCAATGCCAAATAAAGTAACCATCCTGCGATACAATGAAGGCCTTAACAAGTTCTGCATAAGGAAGGTAGATCACTACTTTAAAGAATTCCTAATCATATCTTTACTGACTATCAGTATGTGCAGGGCCATAAGTTACTGAGCAGTTCTAAAGTGTAGATAAACACTTACTTGTCATCACTGAGAGGCCCTGCTGATGATTGCTAGTTCAGAGACTTCAGGCAATCCTGCTCTATGCAATCCACTTGTGATTCTTAACAGAGGGATGAACTTTTCAAGCCTGGAATGGAGACAGTTTTAGGGTTTTTAAAAGCTGGGCAAAACGAGTTGGGATAAGACAATGATTGTTAAATTGCAGTACACAGTATCTCATTTAATGTGTCCTGTTTCCTCACGTTATCTCATTCCTGCAATAGGAGATTGAGACAGCAGAGCCTTGCAGCTGCATACATTTGACAGGCTACAGCATCATCATCGGGACAAATAAATTCTATGAAATAGAGATGAAGCAGTATGTTCTGGAAGGTGAGCAGTTCATCCTAGTCAAGTGGGATTTTACCTAAACCATTAGATATTAAAACAGAGTTTTGTACATTAATAATAAATAGGCCATATGATGGGATCTCCTCTGCTGCTATGTTTGCTGCTCCATGGGGATAGCTTATTCCTCTCTTTTGAGTCTGAGGATCTTGTCCTTGCTTTTATTACACCCAAGACCAACTACTGTAACTCCCTACAGTTGATGCCCCTTCCAATCTGTTATCACAGCTCCACTTGGTTCAAAACTCTTCTGCAAGAGTCCTTCCACAAACCCACCTTAGCAAGCACATCACACTCATCCTGCTCTGCCTTCCCTGTGTTTTAGAGGACTGAATATAGCATTCTGTTTTAACCTACAGTGTTTTAAAATGGCCTAGCACCAGACTACATCGGTCACCTGATCCATCACTACGCTGCTGTCCGCTATTGACCCTGACATTCTGAGCCTTCTTTCAGTTTACCTCTCTGTGCAGGTGCCAAGGAGGATTTGCATTTGTATCACAAATTTTGTTCAGGGTTTTCTTTTGGTATTTCATACTTTTATTGTGGCTTATTGCCTTTTATTCTAATTCAAAACTTTGTGTTTGCTGTATTTTATGTTTAGTTAGTGTTTGTACATGCCCAGTTGTTTATTCTGTAAATAAAACAGCATTTTTTTTTTTAATTATGGTGCCATTAATTCAAGATGGTGTAGCAATGGTTTCCACAAGTGGGCCCCAAGTAAACACTGAGCACTTGTTGCCTTTTCCCAGATGTGGTGTTACATAAACACCAGCAAATACTGCAACATTTGAATGTTGCTTCAATGTAAAGTTTCACAACTCTTGGTCTATAAACCTTTAAATTGGAAGATGATACTTAGAGTCCTAAGAAGACCCTTACTGGTATTTCCAGATTTTAAATAGGTAACACTAATGCTGTGAATATTGTATATTCTGTTTTTAAATGAATGAATGTGCTAATCTCTTCTTGAGTACATATTTATAGAAACGTCTTGTAAAAATTTTACTTCAACAGAATTTTTAGACAAGAATGATGCAACTCTGACATCGGCCATTTTTGCAGCATCCTCTCACAGTTTCCCTATCGCAATCATGCAAGTCAATCCAAGTGGCCAGAAAGAAGAGTATCTGCTCTGTTTCCATGGTAACAAGGATCTTGTATTTAGTTTTCATTGGACCATCTTTTACATCTGAGATTTTCCCTATGAATTTGCAGTTAATACATTATTCATGTGGTTTCCTCAGTGTTGTAATGTTATTCTTAACTGTGCATTTCTAAAACCCCACATAATGAACATGCCTCTGGTTTACAGAGTTTGGGGTCTTTGTTGATTCTTATGGGAGAAGGAGCCGCACCGATGACATCAAATGGAGTCGTTTGCCTCTGGCATTTGGTTGGTGTGATTTTTTTTTTTTTTTTTTGTTGACAGATATGTTCTATTACTCAAATATTTTTAATGTCATTAGACAGTGCTTCATGAAGTGTCTAATGCTACATGAAACCATTTCAAATGTGGGAGTGTGTAACAATGCTTTTGTGTCAATGCAGCCTACAGGGAGCCATATCTGTTTGTGACTCACTTCAACTCCCTAGAAGTCATTGAGATTCAGGGACGGACAGCTCTAGGGTGAGTTTTAGCTTTAAGACTGCCTTTCCTACATTTATCAAGCATTTATTTTTTTGTTATTTACATTTTTTTTTTTTCCTACATTTATCAAGCATCAACTGATTAGGGGTGCACTGCAGAGAATCCAGTGACCTAAACCAGAATTAAATGCTGTTCATATTTAGAGAGCCTGAATTGTCTTGGAAAATAAATAAAATCTGGTCAAGTTTTGTGTGCTGACAATAGTTTTTTTTCCTTTAACATTATCTTAGTAGGATTCTCTTTTAAGATGACATCTAAAATTGCAAAAAAACAACACACACCCCCGAGCGCAACCCACCCAACCCAACCACCCAGCCCCCCACCCCCAAAATATATGGATTCTCAAATGCTGAATTTCTGCAGGTCTCCTGCTCATGCTCACCTGGAGATTCCAAGTCCACGTTACCTGGGCCCAGCAATTTCAAACGGAGCCATATACCTGGCTTCTTCCTACCAGAACAAACTGAGGCTCATCTGCTGCAAGGGAAACCTTGTGAAAGAGAGTGCCATGGAAAAAGCCAGAGGGGGAAATGCATCTAGTCGCAGGTAACCGATCTGTCCTGCTCAATAGTACACTTTGCACCAAGATATGATACTGTGTCTAGTTCTTGCCATCATTTTAACAGTAAACTATTACTGCTGCACACAACACATGACAACCTTTGCTTCCTATTTGTAGCAGTCCTAATAAAAGAGGCCCGCCGTCTTACACCGAACATATATCCAAACGCTTGGCTTCTGGGACCTCTCAACAGGAAGGTTTGTCCCGGGAGCCCAGCACTCCACATCGGTACCGTGAAGGAAGGACAGAGTTTCGACGCGATAAATCCCCAGCTCGTCCACTAGACCGAGAAAAGTCTCCAGGAAGAATGTTGGACAGTCGCAGAGAGAGGTCTCCTGGACGGATGTTTGACGAGAGGGGCCGTCTTCATACTGGCTCTGTAAGAACGCCTCTGACACCGGTTAATAAGGTACAAACCTGTGTAGCCACTACATCCAGTCGATTATCAGTATTTTTTAAATTTTTATTAACCTTACGTAACTTGTCTGTTGCTCAGGTATGGGATCAGTCATCTGTGTAAGGATCGCCAGACTCCAAGAAGTAACTAGACTGCAGACTACCAGACCCCTGCCTCTCTTGGCAGAGCCTAGCAGCACTCCATAGCACACTGAATTTCTTGAATTTGCTTGAACCACAAAGGCAAAAGCAGGTGGGCTGCTGTGGTGGGGTGGGGGTATGTTTTAGGGGGCACATAATTCCTTAAAATACATTCTACAGTGCAGCAACTGTGTTTGTATTTTAAAGGAATTCTCAGCTGCCTTGTATTTACTTCAAAAGCTTAAAAAACATCCTGCATTTGACCAATTTGTTTACAAGAGTAGGGAAATCTCTCTCCCTTTGATGCGCCCTTTTCTATTCAGACTTGAACCAGAGAAATGTAAATAGTTGCTAAACTTTTATAAGAAACAAAGGGATTTCAAGATGACACAGCTAAGTCTATTTTTATGAGCAACCCTTTCTAATCTGTAATGTCTTGTAATGTTTTCTGTTTGAAGGACTATACGCAAAATGTCTGTGCTCTGATGAGCAGATTGGTATCTCCTGTGTTTTTACAAATGTCACAAACTATATGCACAACACTGTATGTAGTGAGAATATTGGAGCTTCTAGGCACTCCTGCATTTGCTCTTGGCTGATTCTTTACACTTGTCCATTTGTATGATGTATTTGTTGTTCTCTAGTAGGGTGGGGAGGTTCCCAAAACTCCTACAACCTGTGGGTAATTGGAGAGTTCACCCTACCTGCCTACCTGTCTGGTAAATGAATGGCACAAGGTCGTCTGTTCAGCCTTCACTTGTATCTCACTACAAAATGTAAACGCTTTCTGTGATATTGAAGTGCAGAAATTCTATATTCAGTATTTAATAAATGCATTAAAAAGGAAATGTGTAATGTAACCATCTTATTTACTAGAATGGAAAAGAAAAAGGACAGTCAAAGATCTTGAGCATTTCAACTGCACATTTAATTTAAATATTTTTCTTTGTAATTGTTTTTCCTCTAAAGTATATAAAGACATCAAGTAAAAAAAAAAAAGAATAAATCCCCATGCACCAACTTGGTGTAAAGCAACTAACATTATATTTTATGCAACTCCCCAGAAAGCACTGGCCACTGTTAATTTGTGAATTCAAAAAATATTCTGGATTACTAGTGCAAGGTGCGTATTTGACAATCACTGGCCCTAACAACATACCTGTGTGTTTGATTGGCTTCTCTTCAAGACATCCTTCTGTGGAGATCCTAGGGCTTGACGTCTGC
Source organism: Erpetoichthys calabaricus (assembly GCF_900747795.2). Taxonomy (NCBI): domain Eukaryota; kingdom Metazoa; phylum Chordata; class Cladistia; order Polypteriformes; family Polypteridae; genus Erpetoichthys; species Erpetoichthys calabaricus. The sequence goes on along the minus strand of NC_041411.2, from coordinate 18,275,557 downwards.
CATGCCAACAGTGTAACCATGTGGTACAGGACTTGGCCATAATTGAAACACACCCTTGTTTTCTAAAGACTGAACGTTGGCTTTACCATACATTTTCTGCAATTCAAAATGTGCACCCTAAGAGTACAAACGTTCATGAACCTATTTTCTTCCCTAGGTATACACTTGGATACCACTAGAAATTCAGTGAAAACCAGTAAGTTAAAGGGTAGGGTTAGATGTGGGGGGTAAAACAACACTTGCAGAGAATCTTACAGAGAAGGAATTAAAAACTATACAGAGAGCAGTCAAGTTTGTCATTAAACAGGTAATTGATCTAATGCCAGTGTCCGTTTAGTGCTGGTCCCCTTCTGAAGGATTTCATGACACAGATGGTTTTTATCTGATGAAATGCAGAAACTTAGGCCATTAGTATTTCAAATTTGGGAGACTATAAATAGCTGATGTTTCTGAATAAGCAAAATTACATTCAAATATGCAGAATCATCTGTCCTTTCCAAGGGGAGTGAAATTCAACCTTGTCTTCAGTCACTCTTCTTCGAAAAGATTTGGAAAGCATAAATTTCAATTTAAATTGAATTGCAGTAGTAGAAGCTTAATTCATCTTTCCCAAATGATTGCTTCCTGAAGGCCTCATTCTGGCCTAGAAAGGAAAAAAGTAGTCCATGTGTCTGAAATTAGGCTTGTCCCTTTGTGGCAGTGGCATGCAGTCTCTCACAAAGGCCACTTTTTTTTGTTCAGATGGGCTTGTACAGCAGCGTGGTCACGTATTTCTTCTTGTAGCGGTGAGTAGCACTGAGAACCATCACACCATCCTTGTTGGAGAGAAAAATGACAAGAACTGTAAGTCTTTATTGAAGGGCCCACACCATCACAGTAGCTAATATACACAAGTAAGGTGTTGGTTTACACAAATTCTGCTCATAGTTGGTAGCAATGCAGAAGTGCCGTATGTAGCAGCATTTTCAAATCACGTTAATAGAACTCAGTGTCTCAGAAACCGCAGCATCCAAGGGGACGATGTGGATCAGTTAAGTAGAGGTCACACCACCAGTGGGTATATTTTATTGAGAAAATATTAAACTGCAGAGACAATGATTTAATAAATAAATACTAACCTGTGTTTGTGTTGCTGCTGCAGTGCACTAGACCACACATTCTCATTTCTAATACCACTACGCAAAGTTTTCTTTCAGGTAAAACTGCTTACACAATTTGATAGGTCCCGTTATTGTAGCATCATAATGTAAGAGCAAACACAAGAAGGAAGGCAAACCTGATACTCCCAGATATACTCCAATGACAAAGCAGGTTTGACATCAGAAATGCAATGCGCGTCTTTTATTAGGTGGTAACCACACAGCTCTGTGTGTTGAAGATACAAAGTCACCATAAGCAAACAAGTCACAGTTCCTTACAGTGACCACTGCCCTGGCCTTGCTTTGGGTTTCCCAGTTCCTCAGACTCCCTGCTTTGAACTCCAATAAACGTATTCTTGTAACTCAGTGAATGGCACAGCAGTTGACTTTAAGCAGGCAGTGAGCACAATGATGATTTCTAGTACGTATGCATATTATCACCAACTAACTTCAGTATATGGCTTCAAAAAACACAAGCAATTTCAATAATTAAAAATGGCAGAACAATCTAGCAGAAGAGGTAGTAGGTTTTAAAAACACAGCCGAGTATTACAATCATTCATTCCACAAAAGTGAATTATTATTATTTATGGCCCCTGTGTACACAGCAAGTAGGAATAATGAAGAAGGTAATGAAGCCCGCTCCCCAAGTGAGCTCTGCCTAACATGCTATGCCACTGTGTTACATTTTAAATTTGCTTAGGACACAAGTGCAGCATGTTACAGGAGATGCGGTGTCTAAATGACACAAGGGACTCAGTCTTCTGTCTGGGAGCATGCGATGGCTATAGTCCAGTATTACACGCATGACATTTTTAGACAATGTCCTCAGTAGGTGCCCCTCTCACCTGCCAGGGTCTGCTTCAGTTTGCATTGCATTGATTTTCCATCTTTACATCCTCTACATGGAGTAGAACGTCCAAGAAAAAAATCATTTAAATGCATCACTGTAAATCAATGCCCCCCAAATATTATCATTCTGCCTTTGGTAATACAATGATGACCTCCACAGGAAACACATCAAGGCAGGCCAGGGCCAGCACAACCATTTTGTTCAGACTAGCCTGGAATTGTTTTAGGCTAACAAAAGGTACTGGAATGAAGAAACAAACTTCTCTGCTACTACAGCTGACACTTTGCTGAACAATGATGTCTAAATTAATTATACAAAAACAGTAAGGATAGTTAACTAAGAATAAGATTACAATATGGCATCTCTCTTTGTATTGTATAAAATCCTCAAGGTTTACCAGCCCCATCAGCATTTTAGAATATGGTCTCTAATTACAATCATCATAAAGGGGTCTGCAGGAAGTCCCTTAAATGTACACAGCCAGCATATGACACTGGGCCCATGTGTGTCCTCAGTGGTTTGCATTTCGGACTTCACATAAAATGTTACTCCCCTCAAAACCACCCAGTGACATACTGAAGCTACTGCCGACCGGCCTCTGTCCCAGAGGAGCACATACCTTGATTGACAGTGCATACAAATGGTTCAGCATCACGTGATTGGGCTCTGGCAGTAATGCTGGGTCACACTATGAAAGGGTATTTAAAAAGAGAAGGTGCGATTAGAAGAGAAGTGTGGCCATTTGCTACAGGGCGGCCATGGCATTCCTTTTAGCCCCCTCTACTCACCGAAATCCCTGTGTCCTTGTTGAGGATGACTTGCAGGAGGTGTGGAGGTAGGATGGGCGGAGACTTGAAGCGCTCCTCCAGTTTACAGACGTAAGCATCCTGCTGGTAGGGCCCGGGAGGGGAGCTGGACAGGTCTGTGAGATTACGAAGAGGGGGGAGAAGAACAAGGAGAGCGGATCAGTTACAGCGAGCATGGCACCTTCATCTGCCGTAAGGACTTACATTAGAAGGTCTGACGAAAGGAAATAACCAGCATGCAGCCTTCAGGCCCACTTAACCCTTCAAATTGATAAATTAGCATGTAATATAAAGTTACATTAGAGCTGAAAGATTCTGTAAGAATTTTATGTTGAGTGAAGTTTACAAAAATTGGAATCTACGCAACATAGAACAGCACAGTGAACTCCATGAGAATTACTAAAATGAAGCAAAACAGGCAGACGTCTGTAACCCGAGGACCGGGCAGACCTCAGACGAGTGTTACTGTAACTGTGGACTTAAGGCCATTTGGAGAAACATCAACACAATGCTCAAAAGTATAAAGATCACATACTCGAGTGGAAGTAATAACAAGACTGCAGTAATCAGAACTAACAGCTGCCGTCCTGCTGTTTCTACTGAGTTTTTAATTGTTCTTATCCACCCCATGCAGCTACTCTACCAGGGGCTTGCTGACCAAGTCCATCAAGTTTAGCTGTTTTACTTCCCCATGGCTCTGAGGACAGGCTTCAGCTTGAAGGAAACAAAAATGACTTTCAAAAACAGACAAAGGCCATTTTTACATCAAGTACGTTGCAAGAAAATTGGAATTTCAACTCCTGTTGCATGGCAGTGTACCAAGGCAAGTGCAATCATGGCACAGAATGAGCAAACCTGCAGAGTGGCCCTTGGTCAGAACAGCTGCTGTGCATATTAAAGAACTTGCATCGCGACAATGACCACTTCACCAAAACCATCACTACCTCTACAGCCCCCCATCCTCTGTCCAACTCTGGCACATAATTCATACTAAAATCTTTTCTGTAAATCAGAGATCAGCACAGGACATATTAAAACTCAAACTCGGCTTTCAGAGAACTCCAGGCAGGTGAGGTTTGTTTCATGGCAGTCACTCGGCTCATGTAATGCAAAACAAAACATACAATGCAGCAGTGCTGGGCACACAGTCTGTGTCTGGAGTGAGGAGGACAGGTGGAAATGAGGAGAATGTATCCCCGTAAAAATGGTGGAGACACCTGAAGTCCACATTTTTTGCGGAGATGGATTTCATCCAGGGTTTTTCTTATTAGGTATAATAAATGAACGCTCTGTAATAACTGCGCTCTGCAGTAGAACTGAGCCCATGACCCAGCCACCCAGGCGAAGATGGCCAGGAGAGCAAATGACAACTTCCTCCCTAAACAGACCTTGATGAGCCAGTTGACAAGGAGAAGCAGCTGAGGAAGACCAACGTTACAGTGGAGGAATGTAGGGAAAGAAGATGCTGGGCTAACAGGTTAGAAACACTGGCTTGGGGGTCTAAGAGTAGGGAGGACTGGGAAAAAAAAAAACAGACTTGATCAGGCAGGGGTCTAAATGAGGCAGTAGCGACAGTGACAGTGACCCCTCCTTCCCCCATCCCCATCCCAACCCACAGCTCAGGTCCTGGTAAAGCCGTTCTGCTCCACTTCCTTCTTCCATCCGTCACTTAGTCTGCCACAGCATGACACTGTGGGAAAATAGTGCTAGTTGCAAATATACACATTTAGCTTTAAGCACTTTTTTTATTTTTTGCTGTGAAATAAATATTGGACACATTCAGAATATAAAAGCACTGCAGCCATGCCTTACTCCTCCTTAACAGCTTGTTTCACACACGTTTGAATTTGCCATCTTGTGGTCGGTGTCTGTTTTGACAAAAAGCTTCAAGGGCAGCATGTTTAGCTTAAACTGCATGAGCCACCAAAAAGCACAAGGAACAATCAGACAGGCCACCCGCACACTAGAAAGGGTCTCACTGTGAAGCGACCCCTCAGCAGGACGACTTTCATTGAAGCACATTTTCATATTTTTCTGCTCAGATATGCAATAATACAGATGGTGCCATCCCTCAAAAGAAGAGAGTCAGTGGAAAAACGTAAACTGACTAAGGCCTGGAAGTGCATTACTATGATGGCACTGCTCAAAGGGTACCCCTGTGTTCATGTCCTCGGACTATGGAGAACCGAGTGCCCACCCCATTACCAATGCATCCCCACCACCACCCCCGTGATTACAGACCACCTGAGGCAACAGACCCAAGACTCCCAGAAATTCCAATGCTGATGTGAAAACAGACCACCACGAGCCCAGTCAAGGGTCCAAAACTGTGGAACAGGGGGGCATCACATCTGGGCAATATGGAGTGAATACTCAGTAGATGGATTTGCCAAGTACAATATTGAGAGAAGTAATAGGTGTGGAGGACCACAAATCAAATTAGGAACCAAATCAAGCTGATGGGCTTCAGTTGTGGGCTGTAGAGTGGAAAATGAATGGGTGGTGTGACAGAAGTAGAGTAGATGAGGGCAACAGATGACATGAATGGAGTGGTGGTAGGTCACTTGGCCATGGTGTCAAAGGCACAACTGAGGATAATGGAAGGCAAGTAAACCACCAAACAATGGTGTCTGTAGAATACAAAAGGCAGAACTGGAGGTCACAGAACGCTTTCTTACATTATGACCCCCCACCATTCAAAGTGCCAGAAGCTGGCTCGTCCCTTTTGGGTTTTGCTTACCCGATATATCTGAGCACTTCTGAGAATCCACCAGCAGGGCATCAAACACCTCAAAGTCGGTCTTCTTCACCTGGATCACGTTGTTCACTGTCCCCAAGTGATTGGTGGTGAAAGGCTGCAAGAAAATGAAACTTCATGAAAATTATCACTGTGTAGCAAACACATCAATACGCTCATTCAGTTTACTTTGTAACGTGCAAAATGTGCAGATACGCCAAATCTGCTAACACTCCGAACCCAGCCATGTTAGTTCTTTAATATTTTGATGTGTCAATAGTTTGATTACTGACTAAGTGTGCATGGGCACGACTTCTAGCGGAAGTGTGGCTCCTGATAAAGAAGCCAGTAGCTCCCTGCCGTTCAAATCGCATTTCTTTTCTTTTTACAGGTTATAACTTCATGAGATGGGTGCTGTCAGTTCTTTCAATCCATGTAAGGGAAACATGCTGCATATAATTCAGAGAGTGAAGCGAACCACTACAAAGAAAGAGGTCGGCTGTGGAGGAAATTATAAAAAAATAACTTCTTATACCATGACTGGTGTTAACACTGGCAGGACACGCTGACCAAGGCAGATCCCAAGAGCCCCAGCTGAGGGGACACAGCAAAATCCTTTTATCTCCAACTGAATGGTCGGTTAAATGAGCCTTTACAACTGTGACTGTGCACAAACATTTCACAGGACAAGCACATTCCAGTGTAAAGAAGGTGCTGTGTTTTGTAAATAAAGCAGACCCTAACACTCGGAGATGTGCGCTAGCAGAGAAAGCCACCTTGGTCTGCCTGCTCCTGTTATCAACATGGACAAGCAGTGAATGCAGAAGACGTCCCCCTGTCCTCCCGTAATTCTGTCCAACATTGAAAGCAACAAAAGTGTTGGCCGAGAGCACAGGCCCCCTCATCCGAACAAACACGTCAGCCAGGCTGTCAGAGAGTGGGTCAGGGCCCCCTGCTGTGGCTATTTCATTGAAGTGGTCCTCAAACTCTGACCAACAGAATGCACTTTTAGGATGTAGAGCATGAGATCTGTTTGGAAGACATAATGTGACACCTGCAAAGGTGGTGGTCCTTAAACTGGCATAAACAGACATTTTGATAACTGACCAACACACTCCAGCTGAAGGGTCAGACCAAAAACTTCCCTCCGCTATTAAAGTACAGCTGCAGGAAAACCGAGCACAGACTGCGGACCATGGGGGCTTTGTGGGATTCACTTCAGCACTTGTAGTTTTACACTGGGGTCTACACAAAGAGTCATACAGCAATCATTCTCTGAGAGCAGGATTGGTCAAAACTATTTAAAAGATAAAAAAGAATTTCAGAAAACAACTAGAAGCCAGTCCAGGGGGAAAAAAACGATGGACGGACAATTTCATAGACTCAATTTTCTAATTGTCATTCTCTATTTGTCCTCATTTACAGCAGCACTTTTAGTCCAAATTTTTAAAATTTACATTTTATGCTTCAACTGAACTTCTTAACTGAGAGGTTGTTTATTGATTTTAAAACAGTTTGGCTCATAGTGTTCAATTTGAAAACAAATTCTGTCTCCAGTATGCTGCCATCATAAATCTCCAGTGGGTTAAACACTGCAGCATTCATTTAAATAACACTACAGGTACGACAGTGGGGGGTGCCACCCATCTAGCCCCTTCCAGGGTCTTCACTCCAAGCACAGGTTGGTAAACTTCTATTGCAGTCTTTTCAATGCAGGCTGCAATAGGGGGGGCTCACCTCAGAAGGATCATGGGTCCACTGTCCATCCACATAGAATTTGTATTGATGCTCTCCCTCTGGCAGATCCAAAATGGCTACAAAGTTGTTCTGACTAGGAAAGGGAACAGAGATGACAAGTCCATTGGAATTCACAACTTAAAAGACACCACGTGGCCGGACCTCTGGCCATTAACATACTCACATCAAAGAGGTCCAAATGCCCAGCTGAAGACCACAGTAAGTTGACACTGAATTGTCACAAGTAAGCCAAACACAAAGGTGACCATACCATCCGCATGAGCAAAATGTTGGTGCAAGTTAGAAGTCTCCATCAGTTATGAAAAACTTAATTACTACATCTAGGACTTTATAGTTAAAAATAAAAACAACAATAATAATAATAAAAACACCAGTGACCACTTTACTAAGTATACCTTTTCAGGACCATGTAGGACCCCCTTCTGCCTCCAGAACATTACAGGCTCATCAGGACACGGATTAAACAAGGTGCTGAAAACATTCCTTAGAGACTGTTGTGATACGATCAAGTCGGACTGGACATTACCTGCAGATATTGTGGCTACAGGCGGACCTCCTCTGTCCCACCTTATCCTACAGGCACTCTACTGGACTGAGATCCAAGGGAACTTCAGGACACTGGAGTAATCTGAACTCACTGATACGCTGGCCTCTGTAATTACTCATTTTCGGTGACATGATGCATTATTTTGCAGGAAGTGTCCATTTGGACAAAGGCAGACTGCGCCCATAAAGGGAGACACTTTGACATTCCAAAAAATAAATAAATAAATAACTCTGGTATTAAGGTACCCAATATGTGCCATTAAATATTCTCCAGGCCATTATACTACCACCATATCATCAGTATAGACCACTGACAAAAGGCAAGGCGAATCCATGGATGTGTGCAATTTATGCCAAATTGGGAATGTGCCATTTGTATGCTGCAGCAGACACTGAGATTCTTCAGACCTGGCAACATTTCACCATGTTGAGCTTTTGATGATCACATGTCCACTGGGACTTTGTTTCACTATTCCTGGCTGACAGGCAGTTCATCTGCCTACAATTTCAATGCATTGTTCATTTAGAGATGTCCTCACCCACTGGAGCTTTTGTGTTTATCACTCTGGTCTTCAGAAATTCTAGAAACTGCAGGGCATAAACCTTACAGGGGATCAGCTGCAAACACACCGTCAGACATTCTTTGGTAAGGTCCTTTTATGACACCCATTCAAACGTTTACACCATGTCTGCCAACGGTATGTAATGTGCTCTTTGGAGGAGTAGGCTATTTGAGCCAATGAACAGGCTGACCTTAGAAAGTGGCCACCTATTGGATATTTGTATTCCAATGGCAGGTTCATAAGACACACACACACACACACACACACGGTTCTTAAAGTATTCAGCCCCCCTCCCTTTCTGCACACTTTACTATGTTGTAGATTTACCTTTCAGTGGATAAATTTGCCATGTTTGCCCATTAATCTACACTCAATTATCCATCATGACAAAGTGAAAACATGTTTTCAGAATAGTTTGCGAATTTATTTAAAATTCAAAAACTGAAATCTCTTGACTTGCGGCCACCTTACCTGATTGGACATCATTTAGAAAGGCACACACCTGTGTTTATGAGGTCCCACAATTCGTGCATGTCAAGAGAAAAACCAAGCCATGAACGCCAAGGAACTCTCTGTAGACCTCAGTGATCAAGGCGAGGGAACAAAACCATTTGTAAAGTTCTGAGTATTCCCAGGGTCCTCAGTAATTGTGAAATGAAAGAAGTTTGGAACCACACTTGATTTGTCCAGCTGACCAGGCCGAGTTAAAAAGCAAGAAGGGCCTTTGTCAGGGAGGTGTCCAAGCACCCAACAGCCACTCTAACAGAACTTCAGAAGAACTTTACAAGTCTTCTGTTGAGACCAGAGACCTGTCAGAAGGCTGACCATCACAGCAGCACTCCATAACTCAGATGTTTGTGGCGATCTCCTGTTTGAAGTACACCAAGAAGGCAAATGTTGGACTCTCCGCGAGAATTCCAAGCACTATATCATGCCATGGGAGTGCTTCTCAGCAGTATGAACAGGGAGACTGGTCAGAATTGAGGAAAGGATGAATGCACCTAAATACAGAGAGGCCCTTAAAGAAAGCCTGATCCAGAGTGCATACACCTTCACACTGGGGCGACAATACATGACAATGACCTGAAGCATACAGCCAATGCAACGCTGGAGGGGGTTTGGGACAAGTCTCTAATTGTCCTTGAGGGGTTTAGACAAACTCCAGACTTAAACCTTATAGAACATCTGTGGAGAGACCTGAAGATGGCAGTTAACAGACACTTCCCATCTTTACAGAACTTGACAAATCTGCCAGGAGGAATGCAATAATAGGCCCAAACCCAGGTGTGCAAAGCTTAGAGAGACTTGCCCAAGGAGACTCAAAGCTAGAAATTGTTGCCAAAAGGGGTATTACAAAGTACAGATTAAGGGCATGAATGCTATGACTTTTTGACTTTTAATACATTTTTAAACCTTTCCAAAAATGTGTTTTCATTATATCATTATGGGTCATTGAGTGCTGACTGACAAAAATGGCAAATCAAATTCATCCATTTAAAATTTAAGCTAGAAAAGTGAGCACAAATTGAAGAAATCAGAGTACATTCTATATCCTCCACATATTATATTGATGCCCATCACTTCCCAATAATTATAAAAACTGAAGAACAAAAATTTGCACTGAGTATTAACTCACTGTTTACATAATGCATAATCATAAAATTGTTTCCTGAACTCACTGCACCAAGTAAAATTAGACTTGGGCCTCCTAAGCTAGGATGATAAAAGTACTGCATACCACAGCGATGGACACTGAAAGAATAAATATTACACTTTGTCTACAAATATAGAGTACAACATAGATAACAACAAACATAAATTGACAATAAAAAAAACCCTTTGCACTTCCAGATCACGTGATTGGCCTCACCTGCAAATATTTTAATCTACTTCACTGCGACAAGAGTTCCCATTTGACCCCACTTACCTTTACATTTTCAGGTTCTAAAGCTCTTTTTTATACTCAGTTAATGTCCAGGTCGCCTTACCTTCGGGTGAGGGGAATCTTGGAGCTCCAGTTATTAAAGGACCCTGCCAAGAAGACTTCCTTTGCTCCTCCAGTCCAGCGAAACACAGTTGGCCTGGCCTGGGCTGGTGCTTTGTCATTCACCTCCAAGTCATGTTGCCAGGCAAGAAACTCGTCCTTCTCCTGGGGTGCCTAATTTTCAAAAATAGGGTCAGAGGTCACAACTAGAAGAAACAACTTAGCAATTTGGGAAAGTGTCTAGAGATAGTATGATTACCTAAGCTTAAACCAGTGTTGTCCCTTCATCTTAGGCTGGCATTCAAGTCCTACAAAAACACCTCACTAAACAACAACTAAAAGTAAATTCCAAATCTAATGATTTGACAATACAGCTTTAATGGACAGTATCTTTCCTGACAGGCTCTTGTTACACACACTTACTAAATTCCAAAACTGGAAGTTAAAATAACTCACTAGGACATTATATTACGATCTCCAAGCTGGGTGTGGCATTCATGGAGAAACATCAAGGACATTCTAAAACAGCAAACCTAAATGCATCTCGCCAGAAACTAGCACTTCACAATGTTACCAGAATACTAAAAGCAATTTCAATTAGTCAGGAATATGCTTAATCTGATGCCCTCTATTTTGTTGATCAATTTTCTATATGTAAAACTTGTCTCCACTCTTAAGTCACCCACTATATTAATCAAAAAATTACAAGTCCTGATAATGTGACCTCTAAGTGTTACTCACATATATGCAACTCAGCTACAACATTACACCTGTAGCCAACTTCCATGCAAGCTCTTAGTAATATTATAAAATGTAGCCAAGTGCTGAAGCCAAACTCACAGGCTACCATGCTGCTAAGTTTACAAAGTTTATGTGATACACAAAAGAATGGACAAACCTTCATGTCCTCTCCATGGTAGTCTGCATCCTCTGGACTATCCATGAGTATCTTTGGACGATCCCCCTCTTTACCATAGGGACCCCTGCTGTCTCTGCGGTGAGACTTGTGATCTCCATGGCGCTCCAACCCTCCTCGTTCACTGCTTGTGTTTCCCATATGTGCTGCCAACAGATCTCCAAATCCCAGAAAAGTAAGCCCCCCTTTCCTGTGTGAGGAGAAAATTAGAATTAACAAACAGGCCAGAGTCAGTAGTTTGGATTGCTCTAGTCAGGCAAACTACATCCAACAGAACTAAGACAAGCCTAAATTAATATACTGTATCAGCAAATAAAGTAGCACACAATATGAAATGTAGTTAATTTTTCACAGAGGCAGAAAAACAAAAAATGTGTTAGCTGCTGTACAATCCACTTTTAATCCTAAACCCAAAAGAACCTAGATTATCCTAAACCACACTTTGTTGAGATCTGAAGGTCCCCAAAGTCCAACTTCTCCTTTTCCACCACACTACTTGGCAATTTATTCCATGTGCCTGTGGCTCTTTGTGCAAAAGAAAAAAATACTCTGTCCTTAGTCAGTTGTCAACCATGTCCCTGTGTTCTTTCTGCAGAATTAACAAATGGGATCCACGGTACTCATTCCTGTCATGCTTGTAAACACTTCAATCATGCCCACTGTTATCCCAGTTCACTTAGGTAAATGGAGATTATCTTCTTATCATTACCTTAAAATGTGAGAGCCCAGAACCATCAAAAGTGATTCCCCCTTTAAGCTCCACCAAAACTGGTGAAACTGCAGCAGTCGGACCAGCTGCTAGTGTGCAAAATGAGCTTCAGGGGCTATACCAGTTCAGGAAAGCAAAAAGTCAGACTACAGCCTACTTTCACTCTCTCTGTTAATGCATCAGAGCCCATTGCAACTCATTGCTCTCCTTTTTACTGTGGCCCTTGTGCTTGTAAATTTCTCACTGACAAGGACCCTCTTTGGCATTTTCTCGATCACACTGCATATTGTCCTTTCTAACCCACTGGCTCAGATTTGTCTGTGCCCCTCACCTGTATACACACATGCCAATGGCACTGAAATGTCATTGTTGCAGTGTTACATAAAAGGTAACACCACACCAACTCAGCACTACTACTGGTAATGTTAACCTAGTGATAATAAATAAGGCCTCTCTTCTACTGTACTGAGTCACCCCTGCGCTGCCTGCTTGCTCGCTTACTCACCCACAGTCCAAATTTCTGCTGCTTGCAGTACTGTTCGTCTAAGAAATGTACATTTAAAGACGATTTATTTACAGGATCACAGGGATGTGGGTGCCAGGTCTGGACATGACAGACATGACACAACACCTGATCATCTCAGTGCAGGCACACAAACACAGCGAGCCATCAAGACTCAACTTGGAGTTTCTCCTTACTATCTGATGCTTGAGATGTAGGAGAAAACCCAAATGGAACAGTCCACACTGAGGCCAACCTAGGGGGCTGAAGGTACATTTAGAAAGTTGTGTAGCAATGGTACCTTAATACACAGATGACACTAATAGAAACAAACTGAATTCACCCCACTATTTCTCTCAGTGACACTTCTGCACACCCCAGTCACACCAGTACATGGAACAATGCCACCCCTGAGCCCCCACACTATCACTTTAACTTATCTGGAGCTCGTACTTGCCTACCTACCCACCAAACAGAACCACTGCACATCTTCTCTGCTTACACTGATCCTCTACCTCGCCCCCCCCCCCTTCTTCATCGCAGCCTAATGCCGTAAGCCTTCCATTTAATTAACAGCGCCATTCATTCATTCCTTCCTTCCTCCATCCATCCATCCATCCATCCATCTTCCCAACCCCGACCAGTTCCGCACTTCCGCGATTCAACCACCTACGCAAGCCACACCTCCACTTGTCTCTGGAACCAGCTATGCCCCCCTATTTGTTTCTCATGCACACAAACCCCCCTCCTTCCCAGTTACCGTCCAGGAGCACAGGCCTCCGATTATGCTGGTACACATGAATCGATGATATTCTCAGCACGAGCTGTCGCCCTCTTGGCGTCTCGGAGGTAAATAACCTTCAAGCCGCGTGTCCCGCCCACTCAGCGAACGCTACCTTTACGGCGGCCTCAAAGGGACATGCAGCACCGCACGTGCGTTTTTTGTGTAGCTTCGCTTGTCGAGAGTCTCGGAGCTCGGAAGATGCAAATAGTCCAAAGACGTCGTGTGCAGCTCCATAAATTAAACTGCCAGCCCGTGTCTTTCGGGAGATGCCTGGTGAGTAAGGACACGCGTTTTAAATCCTACATGAACCTCAGAATCCCTTTGAAATGGAATGTGCCTGCCAGCCGGTGTTCGCGGACGAGTTTTGTAGACGAATCTGAAGAACAGTTGGGTGTGCCGAAAGGGAGGTCTGTAGACCTGGGAGCGGGGGCGGGATAGCGGAGTAGGGAGGAGAGATGATGGCGGTGTAAACCTCATCAACGGTGTATCAGTCAGACATTCAAATACCTGTGTGTATATACAGTAAGTGCACAACGGACAGAGTGGCCGGGTAGGCAACACCGAGCTGTCAAGCATGCCTGCCTGCATAAAACGAACCGCTGAGAACGACATGGCAGGCACTCGTGCGCCGGTCGAAGTACGGTGGCTGAGGGGGCTCTGGGGAGGAAGGTGGGAAAGAGGACGTGAATCGGACACCTCCTTCCTCCAGGCTGTCCAAAATGAAGTAGAGGAGGGACGTTGACCAGTTTACAACAATCCTGGCCCGACACCCTCTCCCTACTGAATGTGCAGCATTTAATGGAACTGACATTTTATCGATTACGCTCGCAGATGATAGGAAGCACATTGCATCAGTTTATAACGGATTTTGAAAAGGGTCCTGTAAACTGCAGGGCCATTAGTGTGTAAACCACAGAGCACTTCAGAGGATTAGAAATCCCACAAAATATGTTGCACAAGTAGCAGAAATGATATGTCATTGACATAAGAAGAAAGTGAAAAATATCCAGCCTAATACATAATAATGTAATAAATGTGTGCTCTAAAATCACAACAGCACAGAGCTAGAGCTGTAGCCTATTATATCAGATCTGAATGCATATGTTACAAAGCAGTGAAAAATAATGCTCTTTACCCCGTTGCCACTGCCATCCTCACTAGGAATTGGCATACAGTTAGTGCCTCATGCCACCATTATAGTATATAAAAATGCTGCCACTACAAGTAGAATTAGGGTGGGCCTGCATGTACAAGTGTTTTAATGCTGGTGGACGTGACTTCCATTTACTAACAGGGTGGCAAGAGTAGAGCAAATGGTTTGCTGCGATCATATCATGGAAATGGTTCTCATGTCACTCATTTCCTACCTTCAGAATGTAGTTCTATGGTGTTGTACCGTGTTAGCCATTATGAATGTAGTGAGAAGTCAAGCAAAATGACACCTTTTATTGCCTACATCTTGCCTGAAGAAGGGGCCCAAGTTGCTTCGAAAGCTTGCATATTATAATCTTTTTAGTTATCCAATAAAAGGTGTCATTTTGCTTGACTTCTCATTACCTTCAGAATGTAATGAAAATACTTGAATAGCATTAAGCAGATACAGATCATCTGCAAACAAAGCCTACACTCTGATCCTTCTTTAACAAATAAACATGACCCGTATCAATGCTAATGTACCCTTTGATTCAATTCTAGGAGAATATTACTTATTAATAAAAATAAAATCTTATTTAAGAGCAAGTCCTGAAAAATGCAAGACTAATAAATTAGCAACAAGACTTTTGTCTCTACAGTACACTACCACTTCTTGTCACAACCATCACATTGCCACCATCTGCAAGCACATGCACTATTTTCTAAATTGTATGTATTTATGATTTCATCTGTGAAATTAGAGGATACTAGATTTTCTTTTTGAAGAGGGGAATATTAAAAAAATTGTCCTTTCCTTAAAAATCAAAATAGGACTTCCAAATCCACTTGGTCACCAGAATACCTATTAAAAAATTCAGTTGCCATTGGGCCAGGTAAGAGGGGCCTCAGTTAACGATGCCGTTTTTCCGAGACACTACAGAAGAAATAACTCATCGGCCCTTGTTTTGTTATTCATTAAATAAAATATCAAAGCATGAAGCTCAATGTATGAAATATTTGTTTAAAATATCTAAATTGTTTATAAATGATTTTAAAGGAAGCTGCTTAATTATTTTTAAGCATTCACTGGAGATGGGCAGACTAATCTGGCCTTCGACACAAGTTCCTTTTGTTACATTCCTTTTAACGTTTTTGTTCAAAGTACGTTCATTTCCTACTGGGAAGTGAACCAAAAATACGAATCAACGTACAGATTGCTTACTGTGTACGTCAGGAAATTATTCTAAACAAGTGGGTAAATCAAAAGAACATATCCTCCGAGATTCCTCAGACTTACGTCGTTTAATCATTGGCAGGGTGCAGATCACTAGCCAGGCATGATCTCATTCTGTGCATGTGTCCCTACTGTATTTCAAAAGAGAAGTACTTGCTCCTCAGCTCAGCTCTCTGTTGTGCCATCATGCACCGCTCCAGCTGAAACAACTTGGTGCATTTACACAAAGTGATGCAGGAGCACTTCATCAGACCAGCCAAGTAGACTCCACCCCCAACGTTAAAAGCATGTCACCTATTTTTAGGCAGCACATCTAATATTACATATCAAACTACAGGATCTTCCTGAGTGTGCAGAATGCAGCTGCCTAGGCGTCCAAGCTAAAAAACAGTGATCCACACATAGGAGCGGAGTCCAGAAATTCATGGCCCTGCATCTGTGCCTGCCTGTAAAAGCCTGCTAGCCGAGACTTAGTCACGGGAATTACTGTGAAAAAGACCCTGCAAAATATGAAGGCCGCATAAGGATTATGTAGGAGCGCCAGGCCAGACTCCTCTAGAAATGGCAATTCCAAAGGTATGGAGGTACAACTATTGAAATTATGTAAAGATCATTCTGAAGTGCAATCTTCTCACTGAAGATAACATTGGTACCAGCAATGATGCTCCTCTCCTAATAACTGCTTTCAGGCCTTGTGTACACAGCGGCAGAAATATTTCCACACCTGCCATTTCGAATTAAGACACGGTCTTCCAGAAACAACCAAGCAAAGACTGCAATGACTGAAGTGGTGATGTCACCTCAGAATTCTCCTCCAAAGCAGAAACAGGCCCACAGCCAAAGAATGACTGGCTAGCATTGCCATTGGTGTAAACATTCCACAATTCTTCCATGATGACACTATGCTAGAATCCTAAGTGAAGGCACCTGGAAATCTTCAGATATAAATGCAAAACCTCCTTCCTCCCCCACACACCTCCATAAATTAATCCTTGTAAGCAGAACATTAGGAAGATCAAGAGGAGAGGAAGACAGCTTCAAGGTCATCCTTACATTCAGTTGTCTGAGGAACTGCCCTATCACCATCGTCAATGACAGGTGAGCTTCACACACCACTCTGTGTTGAAAATGTTCAATGCTTTATTTTCATATGCCAGCTTCAGTAACATCAGGAGAACTGGAGTGCCTTCAAATTAAATTACATACTCTGGACTCCAACTTACAGCAAACATTGTTAACAAGATCTGCCTCAATCGTGGAGCTGAAGCGGACATGTTGGGAATAGAGAATATAGCTCTCTGTGGATCTCTGGAGCACCAATTACTAATACATGATGGCTAATTAATCCCCCACACCCATGGAATCATAAATTACTTGAACAAACCTTTAAATGGTAATTTCACCCCAATCCCCCATTGAATGGACTCCAACTGTTTGGTGCTGCACTTGGAGTGTACATGCCCAGCTTTTCATATCCACAGTAGACTACAGTCCTGCTGTTGGTCATTCATCTCCATCATAGGAAGTGCACTCAGTGTGACATCATCGCTAATGCAATATTTTTCCAGTCATCTGGTTTGCAAATTGGCAGTTGAGGTAAAGTCAAAAGATTCCCCCCTTCATCCCCAGTAACAGATTGTCAAGAGAAAAGACAAGGTTATCCAGAAACATGTTTTCCCCAAGCCCATTCTAGTGTAATTCTAAAGATTTTCTTTTACTTGTCCTGCCAATTCTGCCACCCCCTCACCACCAATGGGGGTAAAAAAGTACCTTTTAATTGTAACAGAGGCATGTGTCACACATATTCCTTTCAATCATTATTTTCAAACATAAATCCAGGCTGTGGGGATGCATTTTGTGATGTCTAGGTCATAAAAGGACACCTTGTATCCCAATTGACTGCTGGCCTCCATGACGTGCTGTTGGGAAAGTGATACCACAGGCCTGCTGCTCAGCACTTTCTTCTCCAGTTACCTAAAAGTTTGGCTAAGACAGAAAGAACAATCATGCAAAAAAGAAAAAAATAAATAAGCATTTAGATCAAGAGAAGAGAAACAAAATCATCCATGTGAAAGGCACTAGAGGTTCTTAGTGTATTAATGAAATAATATACAGTAAATCTCTTTACATGTACAGTAACATTGCATCATTTTTCACTAAATGAGTTTCTCCATAGCTAAAGATGGAAGATAGTTTTATTAAATGCTAAACCACCAGCCCACTAAGTTTTGTCAGAATTGCATAGATTTGCTAATTGAGACTCGCTGTCATAAGATAAAACTTTCAAGTTAAGTCAAGATGAGATTCAGCTAAGAAGTGTAATTAACTGAGTCAGCAGTAGAAGTCAGGTCAAGTCACAAGTTAGCATCCCTGGACTTAAGAGCGTGTCCTGCTCTGACAGGCTATGGGAATGAAACATCTTTAGGTCTCAATGAGGTCTCAATAGGTCTCCCTTGAACTAATCTAGGCCCTCATAACTCTCAAATGCATCAATTGAGTTTATACACTATATAATTGAAAGAATTCTGCTGGATTATGTACTCAAGGACTGAGGTGGAAATTAAAAGAAAGTGCATTTAAGAACAAAGACAGAAAGCACTTTTAAAAAACTCTATTCCAGATTACCACAGCACTTTTGTGAATCATGTAGCTAAATCAGAAATCTTGACATCGTATACAAATTATCTAGATGAGCCACTGGGCATCTTAACTGTTAGCTAACCAAATATGAAGTTTCACAAATGATAAGAGACCATTCAACTCAAGTTTATGGCCAAAAAGTCAAATTATCAAGAAAGCATATGACAGGGTGCCTCAAGAGGAGTTGTGGTATTGTATGAGGAAGTCGGGAGTGGCAGAGAAGTATGTAAGAGCTGTACAGGATATGTACGAGGGAAGTGTGACTGTGGTGAGGTCTGCGGTAGGAGTGACAAATGCATTCAAGGTGGAGGTGGGATTACATCAGGGATCGGCTCTGAGCCCTTTCTTATTTACAATGATGATGGACAGGTTGACAGATGAGATTAGACAGGAGTCCCTGTTGACTATGATGTTTGCTGATCACATTATGATCTGTAGAGAGCAGGTTGAGAAGACCCTGGATAGGTGGAGATATGCTTTAGAGAGGAGAGGAATGAAGGTCAGTAAGAACAAGACAGAATACATGTGTGTAAATGAGAGGGAGGTCAGTGGAATGGTGAGGGTGCAGAGAGTAGAGTTGGCGAAGGTGGATGAGTTTAAATATGTGGGATCAACAGTACAGAGTAATGGGGATTGTGAAAGAGAGTGCAGGCAGAGTGGAATGGGTGGAGAAGAGTGTTGTGAAAGGGAAGGTCTACAGGATGGTAGTGAGACCAGCTATGTTATATGAGCTGGAGACGGTGGCACTGACCAGAAAGCAGGAGACAGAACTGGAGGTGGCAGAGTTAAAGATGCTAAGATTTGCATTGGATGTGACGAGGATGGACAGGATTAGAAATTAGTACATTAGAGGGTCAGCTCAGGTTGGACAGTTGGGAGACAAAGTCAGAGAGGCAATATTGCGTTGGTTTGGACACATGCAGAGGAGAGATGCTGAGTATATTGGGAGAAGGATGCTAAGGATAGAGCTGCCAGGTAAGAGGGAAAGAGGAAGACCTAAGAGAAGGTTTATGGATGTGGTGAGAGAGGACATGCAGGTGATGGGTGTAACAGAACAATATGCAGAGGACAGAAAGATATGGAAGATGATGATCCACTGTGGCAACCCCTAACGGGAGCAGCCAAAAGAAGATCTTATAACTCATTTGATCCAAATGAAATCAAAATGAGTAATAAAAAATTAAATCTCACTGTAAATGACTTAATCAAATCTGCCAAGTTGACAAAATAGTGAAACACGACAACATGAAGTTGTAGCCTCATCAGTTAAATTATTTCAAGTCATTAAGTCCACTGAAGTTCACCTCCAAGGTAGTTAATCTGGAAGAAGTCTCAAAACAGTAAAGAGTCAAATCTGATTAAAAAAATGTAGAAAACATTCAGTCAAGTCACAGAGTAATTCAGATCACAAGAGGTTTAGTCAAAGTGAGCACAGCCTAACTTATAAGTCTAATTGACTTGAACCACAGAGTAAAGCACACCAAAACCTATCCAGATTACAAAGTAGCAAGTATTCAATTCATGCCATAAGTATAATCTGTTAAGCATCTGGATAAATCATCTTAATTTATAAGGTTTCATTCAAACTGAATTTTGTCAAATTCTTTGTGAATCTAAACAAGGTGAGCTATGCAGCAACAAACACTCACAGTGAATCAAGTAAAGTGGATTCTGTACATTAATTTCCATTATCCACCTTAGTAAAAAGAAGTGTCTGTCTGTCCAGTTGTTATGGCCCTGTCATTCCAATAGCTGGTGCTTCACAAACATTAACACAGCTTTTTTTGAATCCCATACCAAATGGCATATAACAGACAGATGCATTGCATTTTTGTCATTCCAGCCAATGGCACATCACAAACATTTGTAGTAATAGAAATAGTGCAAAATTACAAAACACATTCCTGAAGATGGTGCACTGCAAATGTTAATGCTAAGATCTATGCTGGTTAGGTTTCAACATGTCTTAGATGGGTATTCACAGCTAGCATTGTCTTTTTCACGTACAAACATATGAACGTACACTTCTCATCTTTGGCATGCAACTGGAGAAATGGCACATTATCTCAGGGACAGCATGCAAGCTGCACACATGCAGTTAGCGGGCTTGAAATGAAACAAAGTCCTGGAGATTTAAGGCAGCAGTGCTAACTGCTGCATCACTGCTCTGTCCTCAATGGCAAGCTGACAGGTCTGACTGACTTAAGTTGGAACCTGACAGAAACTCAAGAAGCTTAAAACATTCAGTCATAGACTATTTATTTAGTTGCTTGTAAGTGAGTCATATGTTAACCGGTCAAAGTGAATTATATTAAAAGCACAAATGAACAAGTTTAATTAAATAAGTTGCAAAATAATCAGTCAATCTGAGGTCACTCACAAGAATACACTTATATCAAAATTGTAGACTAAGCAAATACTCAAGTCAAATGGAATTAAGCTACAGAAAATTCATACAAGAGGTGGCGTCAGACATTCCAGTCCAAATACCGTCTGCATCGAGTTTGGCTAGGCTTTTTTTCAAGTAAATCCTATTTTCTCCCTAAATCCCAAAATATGTGGAGGTTAGAATATTTAGCAGCACTAAACTGCCCCCAGTATGAACGAGCGTGTAAATCAGTGCACAAGGTGCCTAGCACACATCCAAAATTTGGTTCCTCTATTGCACACAGTGCTGCCAAGCAAGGCGTGTGGAAGCTGAAGCAGAATTAAGCGAGGTCAATAAAAGGGTGGAAAGGTGAATGAATTAAATTAGAATTTATTATTTAAATTCAGTCAAGTCTTGGGTTAACAAGTGCTCAGGTCTTATCAAGTGTAGTTTTTAGCTAATCATTCAAAGCAAGTGAAGCAGCTAAACTGCAGACACTCAAGTCACAATGAATTGACGCACAAGTCTTCAGTTAAAGCGACTCAGGTTAGATGCCGATACATTCATTTCTCCACAGGTGAAGAAAAAAGAAGCTGCGGCATATTTGCTTATGGCAGCTGTTGATTATTTTCACTCAAGCTTGTAATTTAGTGCGGTTTCATTGCTGGTTAGTGATGCAGCTCAAAAAGCTTGAAAGTACATGGTGCATTGTTTGTCAGCATCTTAAGTATTCTGTAATCCTATAATACTGAGCTGGGTCAACCATGGACAAAACCCAAACCATACCATGTTGTGTTTGCCAGCACAGTAACAAGAGTTTGGTTATTTCAATGTTATTTTATTCAAAATAAAATGAAAATGGAGATTTGGTACAGTTCTTTACTTGCATGGACATCACTTTGAGCCATGCTAAACCGAGTGTTTGATGAAGTGGTCAGTCTAGTGGACAAATAAATATATATCTCAAGTGGAGCACTGAAGGTGAATGTTAATGTGGGCAAATAAGCTGAAATGCTTATTTTAAATGGTAAAACTACAAGAAACTATACAGCAATGTTCCGACATTCAAGGGCTGAGCTAGACATCTCAGTAAAATAATTGTATACAGTCTTTCACATATTTACAATAATTCCAAAAGTGAAGAACTCCTGAAAGCAAAGTGTAAAAAAAAAAAAAAAAAAAATTATACATATATATATGGTACTTGTGTTTGTGTCCCCAGCCCCTCAGCATGCAGCACTCACAGTTATAATGGATAAAATCCATACATTCATACAAATCAACTCAGTATCTGCACTTAGTTTTCCCAAAAGTGATCTGCAAGTCCAAAGCTGTGTCTTGGGAAAACAGCAAAGCCCCATGATTTGGTTTTATCACAGCTGGGTTTCTTGCTTGGATATACAAGATTTGATTCCAGAAGCTATTTTCTAAACTCTAAGCATGATGGTACAGGGATAAATCACTCTGCCTGACTGGCTTATGACCTCTTATTGGACTGTGTGCAGGTGGATGTGAAGGAACCCTTGGCTGTCCCTTTTCTTATGCTTGTAGAGACTTTATGTAGCTAAACTTAAGTCACACTTCCATGCGGATGGGGGATCGAGACTAAACTGCTCCAGTACATTCCTAGTGCCAAGGGCCTTATTACAAGAGCACAGAGACTTTCAGGTTATTGATGGTTTGGGGACATAAATCCATCTGTGTCTTGTTTGTTGCTAACACTCCCAGTCTGATGGATTAGTGATTGGTGTGGCTGTCTAGTTTCTTCACAA
Source organism: Erpetoichthys calabaricus (assembly GCF_900747795.2). NCBI lineage: Eukaryota > Metazoa > Chordata > Cladistia > Polypteriformes > Polypteridae > Erpetoichthys > Erpetoichthys calabaricus. Next base: position 18,253,112 of record NC_041411.2, on the reverse strand, counting down.
GCTCCATGTTCAGGTCAGAATTTATGCTATGTTGATGGAGAAAGAGAGAGAGAAGAAAAAAAAAACAATTAGTGAGCCTTGTTCCGGATGGAAATATATCCATTAGCAAGCTTTGGTGTGCGACTTTAAATATCAGGAACAGTAAATGGGTTTAAAAAAATAAAATTGACAGGGAAGATGGAAAGTGGTTTGAGTCAATGAGCTCATAATGGATTTACTAGCTGCTTCTAGTATTTGATCTGCTGACAAAACAGCCATTAGCTGCATTTGTCAAAAACAATGCAGCTTTCATTATAATTATGGGGATGAAAAAGGTGACTTAATTGACAAAGATCAATGCTCTTTATACTGTACATCCAATTTTTAGACTTTTTCTTCATAAGAGTGTTTTTTATCATTTGAAAAATGAAGCAGAAGATTACTTCAATAAACACATTTATATTTACATAGTGCTTTTCACATTTTGTAATGATTTAAGCTGCTAAATGGAATAAGACAGACATGGAGCAACTTACCGTGGTGAAGTGAACAGTGAGATAGATAGCAATTACTAGCAGTCCAATAATGATGGAAGCTATAGCCACCAACATGGCATTACGGCCCAGTCTCTGAGCACCTTCAATGTCACCCTCGTTGTAACTGTAGATAGACTGGAAACGGGAGACACATTAGAATCAGGTTGAAAGGCCCACGTGACAGGCAAAGAAAGATAAAAGGCAGATGTGGGGGGATAAAGATAACAAAATAATTCATTTCAGAGTGTTCAGATATTCACTAATAATGTTGTGTTCCAGTAAATGTCAGTTTTTCACCAGTTAGGAACAAATGACAGATTAATTGAAAATTTCCAAATCTCACATGTGTGCGTGCAAAAAAAAAAAATGTATTCTACCTGCCATGCTTCTCTGCCTGAGAAAGTGGAAGGTACAACAATGTGGTCACTTTTTTATGAATACTGTTTTCTTTCTGTCCAACCCAAGGCTTAATTATAAGATGGGGTCTCCTTTGAAGCTCCTTGGCAGACTTTCCAAGAGGGGATGGGAAATGTGATTCCTTGGCAATTCTAGCACATGTCCCTTCTTCCTCTACTTCATCCCCAGCCCAGGATTACTATTTCCATCTTGCATGTAGGTTAAAGAGACCTACTAGTCAAAACACCTCTGCAATAGTCACAATTTGTGGATGGATCTCATCTACCCAATGGTCTCAGCCACAGATGTGAACACAGTCCTTCTATTTGCTTTTGATCCTGCTTTCTCTGAGAAGGTCAATTTCACCTATTTTAGGAGTTATTCAAAATACTCCTTCTACCATTACAGAATATCCCCCTTTAAGTTCAGCATTTTGTTCATTACATGCTGTACACAGCACAGGTAACATTCAACCTTACCTAACCTGAATATTAAGGAGTCTTTTACACTGTCCAAAAATTGTTCATCATGGCTTTGCTCATCTTTTCCCACATGGACCACTGATCTTTCCAATTATAGATGCTGCATTCTTATCCTTTCAGTATTACTCAAATTTGGGCCACTCCTGTAGACACTGTATCAAGGACCTCTTTTGTACTTGATGTCTTCCCTTACAATTTGTGTCTACTAAAGGGCCCACATTTTCTAATATAGCAGGCAACACCCACATTTTGAGTATAGCATCTAGCAGCATGTTCCACTACTTTCTTAGGACTGCATGTCCATGAATTCCCTCGAGATGTGGCAGAAGCTCTTCAGCAGGTGAAAAATGAAATCATTTTCAACTAAGACGTGCTGAAAGTGTCAAGAGAACACCTTTACTCCACCATTGGCTGTCCTGCTGTTTTCAGCCACTAAATCACCCCAAAGGTTTGCTCAGTTGACCTCTCACCAGAATTATCCAGGTTGAAATCCTATGACATGCCTAAAATGTGGATTGATCACCTTTTGCACTCTTGTGTCATGTAAATTAATTATAAATTTCCAATCAAAAATAGTGTTTGGTAGGGACAATCACAGACTAGAACAGAAATGCATTAAATCAAATAACCCAGACTGTATTTCCTAGTTATTTTAACATCAGTGTTGAAGTCTTCCGGTAGTGCTACCGAATCAGTAGGCAAGAATATTTTATTGATCCAACAGTCTGCAAAATGTCTGATTGCAAGGACTAGTTGTTAGATCTGGTCTTTACAAAAAACGGTTACAATGACATGAAGTCATACCACAATGACCAACCTACCAGAATAAACACCAGAACAAAATGTTGGGCACCCAGCTAAAAGCTTTCTGATATCCCTACATCAACTCAGGAAAACTCCTGGGTACTAAAGAGATCTTCCTTGGTTATTGAGAAGCCAAGTTCAGTTTTCAGTGCTGTACATAGAGGCGAAGCCATCTACATCTAACTTGTACTTTTAAACCTTCCAAGGTTTGTTGTAAGAACAGCTTGAACTGTGTACATGTCATGGGAAAAAGGACATAAGAATGAGACAGTCAAAAAATGTGTCGAGTGTTAGATGGAGAGTCATTCAGGGTCTCACCATTATCTCTGGCAGTCTTTGGATAAGAGAGGGTAATATTGTTGGGGAAAAAGGAGAGGAGGAGGAAGTAGCTGCAAGATCTCACACCTAATTAGGTTCAGTATAAGATGGCAATTGTTCACCTACAAGGAGATGCACAAAGAAGCAGTTAAATATTTGGTGTCAAAACCCGGCCCTTAAAAGAGGCCATTTAGATACACAGTGTGTTTTCCGTTTTGTAAAGTGGTTAGAAAAAAAAATGCTGGACCATAACACAATTCAGAGTCAATTGCTTTATTCTTAAATATATATTACCTTCTCTGAAAAATGTATTTCTCAATTTATGGACTTGCATGCTTTATTTTTAGAGATGTTTTGAAACACACATTTTCATCAGCTGCAGTAATACTTCTTAGCAGTTGTTTGTGTCTGCAGCTGACTTCCCATATGTTCTAGCCAAATGCATCCAATTTTAAAATGGTACAGATTTGTCAGCAGTTTATTAATTGCCTTCTGATCTCGGGCCGAGCTGTACAGTACAAAGTTGCTGTCTACAGAGGAGTGTTGTGTGCAGCAAATACAGTATACCAAATAACTTTCTAACATGTATATTTTACATGATTATGCATGACACACATACTGTATACCATTATTGTTCTAGTAGCATTTCACACAGATTTATTTAGCTTGCACTTATCCACGAATATACGAGTACTTGGCTTCATACTACACTATATGAGTTGTGAAGCAAACTAAAAAACAAGATAAAGTCAAATGTCAAGGACAAAATCTTTTACGTAATCAGAACTTGCTGTATTACTCTGGTTTCAGAGAGAAAGAGAGCAGGGGAAAAAAAGTGTCTATGAAATTATATCATTTATTTAGCTCATTTTCTAAATTTTGTTTAATTAAAATGATTAAAAAAGGGACAGCGACCTTAAAATGCTACTGCTGCTGTCTGTCATTATCTTTTAGTACTGGAGTGCTGTCTCAGCCCTTGAACATCTTTTCTCTGAACCAAAGCACCAGAGTTCAACTGAAGAGACAAGTACTCTGCAAAAGCCAAGAGCCTTGAACATGCACCTGTTGTACAAGCAACTCTGACGATGAAAATAATAATATGCTTACCGTCTCTAAAACTGCCTTCATATTCAGAGTTAAACCAGCATTAAAAGTCAACTTAAGTGACATTTTTTTCTAACACTTTTTTTTTTTTTTTGTCATCTATGAACCCAATCTGAAGAGAGCATGAATACTTTAAGATTAACATTAGGCTACAAGATAAAACTTTATACTCTGTAATAAGGCAGTATGTTGACACGCTTTTCAGTGAGTGTATGACCCCTGCACAACACACTCTCTCTCTGCCACTTGTATGAGTGGACACTTGCTCTGTATACTAACAAAACAAAGAATTGTGTGCCTTCATAGTGTGTCTTGATTAGCCCTGCATGAGTATGCATGAAGATGCCGTGTAACGGACATTATAAATGGTTGCAAAAAAAAAAAGTATAAAATAAACTTGATCACATATATAACTGTAACACAATAGTATAGCTCCTAACCACAATCTGATTTTACAATATGACATTTACATAGGCTTTTCTTCCAATTATTATTATTGTTATTTGTGATTAGAATACTGTTTTTAATGTTTGCAATACAGATTTATTAGTTCTCTGTCCATCAGCTTTTTAGCAGGTCTCAACCTTTGTAATTGTTTATATCTGATAGACCTTTATCCACAGCAACTTAGATTTCCTGGTACATTCCATTCCATCTTTGCTAGCCAAATACAGTATAAAAGGTAATATAACATTGTTGCGCATCCAAATAGCTTTACCAAAAATGAGTAAAAGTTGCACAACTACTTCTAAAAGGTCGTGGGAAGATTTATCATGATTGGTGCTGCCAAGTTTCCCTACTTGCTAAAATAATGCAACATGTACCTGCAGACACTTGTGCACATCAATTTTATGCAGTTTTTCACTTCATGAATGAAATTGCTGTAACTCGTACACGGAAGCTCATTTGTACCTTATAGGCTAGTTAACCGTTCCTAATCTGACTTCAGTAAAATTTCAAATGAAGCTCATATTGGACACAATAACTGTTTAAACAAAATGAGGATTGTCAACATCTACTTAGTGTAGATAAGACAAAAATATACTTTTCTAGTCGACATGTAAGAAATAGATGACACAAACCTTTACTGTTGTATTGATACATAAAATTCTAATCTTCAAACATACTACAGTTTATCATGTGTCAGCATTTTACAGCCCTTTATTTCAAACACAATGTGGCATAATTTTTCCAAAGAAAAGATTAAAGATTAAACAAACACTAAAGTGATTCAGAGAATTCCATCAAGCAAACACCAGAGTTGTCCTAGAAATTATCAACCTTTCAGTTCTGAACTTAACTAAAAGATTATTAATAACCTTTATTGAGTTCACCAATAACATTAGTAATTCGCACTTAGAAATGAGAGGACCCAGCTCTTGTAGATGGAAATTTATTGTGGAGTGGAATTATGCAGCATCACATTCTTTAAAAGTAAAATGATAACCTAACCACCCACAAACGTGGCTTTGCCAAGGAAAGAGCCGATAGGACTTGGCTTATGAACCACTGCAGTATACTTATGAAATAACCTCAGTAGACAATAAACCACAGGTCACAGGTAGGTGCAGTTTGAAATGAAAATACGAACATTTTTGTAAACTAATGCTGAAAAACTATAGGAATGAATATATAGATACTATCCATTTGTTTTCTGCATCTGCTTTATCCAGGACTGAGAAGTAGGACGGTTGCAAAGCAGAAACCAACTCTGTAACAGCAGTCTAAGACAAGACATTCTCACCTAAAGTAATCCATTTATGTATTGCCAGTAACCTAAGAACATGTTTTTAAGTGAGGGGGTTACTTGAGTTTTCAAAAAGAAAGATATGTAAAACCCTGAGGGGTGGTGGTGGGGGGTGGGTGGTTGTGCATGCTCTACACAGCAGCAACTCTGCATCCAAGTAGTTTAGAGGATGAGGTGCTGTGGTTGTCAGAATCAGTTACCTCCCAAACCAATTGTGGAAGCAGTTCCCATCACTGAATTTTCATAGTTCCTTCAGATTTACTGTTCAGTTTAATAATTGCTAGACAGTAAATAACACTTAAAACAAAAACACATTTCAGTTGCATGTCGCCCCATCCAAAAGGCAGATATGCTAGTTTTCAGTGTTATGGTCACTTATGTACAAGTCAACCAGGTATAGCACTGTGGTTGTCACATAGTGTCTGTTGAAGCTCATATGAAGCCCTAGGCAGGGGAGTGGACTCCCCCTCGGTGTCCATGGCACGGTTTTGGCCCACTTAACCTTAATAAACAAAAGCACCTTAGGCTGCTGCCTAACTCGCTTAATGGATTGCCCAGCTCCGTTTTCACAAGTGACATATCTAAATAATGAGTTGACTCAGTTTACTTAATAATGAGATGATTATTGCTATTTGAACTGGTGTGGAAGATGTCCTTTCTATGAATTTGCAACTTTCTGATAAGAATGGTGGTGAAATCTGAATTTTTAGAAAACTGATTAAAAAACACACCCAACAGTTGTGAAACAGAATTATCTGCAACAAAAAGGAACTATATTTCAAAGGTAAAGATCTTGTATAATATCAGTGTATGGGAAAATGGAATAATTTAATGGCGATGGAAGAAAATGTTTACTTATAAAGTGTCTTTTTGGAACATTCTTTGGATCAAAGAACTTTAAGAGCTGTGAAATGTATAAATAACCATTTTATGTACAGAGACTCTTTCTGTATAGTTATTGTATCTCCAATTAATAGTTTGATTAGTAATGCATTGGTGACAAGTTCTAAGCCATTATTTATACAAGGTGTGCAAAAGAAAGCAATGTTAGAGTGAAAGAATGTGGCATGGGTATAAATTGGGACAAAAGGCAAGAAGATTATAACCAGTGATATAACATTCCAGATTGCCTGAAATGCAAGATTACAGTAATTAACCAAAAAAAAGTTAATGGTTCCTGATGTATTCAAAGAGAAAAGATAAATAGAAAAAATATACGAGAGAAAAAAGACAATGTAACAAAATGAGAAGAAAAGCAAAAATATGACTGCTTTAATCAAACATAGTATGCAAAGTAAAAATATTTGCTTGTCATGAATTCCCCAAAATAGCATAGTAACCTAAAAAAAATTATTGGTAGCATTTCCAACTAAGATTAAGCTGCTGTAAAATCTCAAAATTCTCAAACCTGCCTAACCTAATTCATGATAAAGGGAACCTGAGCCTGTAGCAGCACTGGGCTAACAGCAGGAAACCTCCCTGGTCAGGGCCACAGTCCATTTCATGGCACACTCACATACACACCAACTGTCAGAGAAATGCCGATTTGGAGTTGAAAATTAAATTAATTGGCACAGCTTTTGAGAGGCAGGAACAAAGTAAAAACGGAGTAACCAGCGATGCCTAATTAGGTAGAGGAAGAATTCACAAACCCCACACAGACATATTTCAGGCTGCTTTAAACAGACTAGAATTCTCACAAATTAATAAGAGACATGAATGAGAGTGAAATGTTTTGGCATCCATTCATCAAATGTGTGTGTGAGAGAGAGCAAGCAGCCAGTAAATCTTGGTTCTTGATTGGAAAAGCAATGCCTACTGCCAAGAATTACAGTTTAAGTAACCTAATGCAATGTGTGCAGCTTCAGTAACATGTAGCACCAGAGGGAAAAAAATATGCAGAATGCCACACCAAGACATATCTAAATAATGAATATCCCATAATATGTAACTTCTCTGAAAAAACGACTCTTACAGCGAACATGGGCATTTTCTTGGATTATTCCAGACAAGACAGAAGTGTATCCCACTGTGAGTTCAGGGATGGATTGTTACAGGATACTCTACTGTTTCTTAGGAAGTGAAAATTATAGACGTATGGCCACAAGCTTTCTGTCCATAGTGCTACAGAAAATAGTGCTTTGACATCACTGCATAAAATTACTCAAATCAACATAAATCCTTTGTATCTATAGATCAAATAGAAATATGGCCTACTGGATTTTAGACTGACTGTCATTTTATGTTGGTGTACAGCTGAATGTCAAAGGTATGTGTAATGAACTGTGGATAGTATACAGTATGTGGATATCTTGATCGTAATTATGGGTACAAATCCATTGCTGGGTTTGAAAGCATATTAAATACAGATATCATCAGGCTAATGCTGTCAACACACAGGTCTTGCAAACAAAGTCAGTTTTTGAAAACTTTGCAGGAATTTTAACAGGAATTGGAGTATTTCCTGTATAAATATACAAATCCACCAAGAGTCTTAGCATAATATAGTCAAAACAAGTCAAATTTATATATTTCTAAAGCACATGTAAGAGGAATTTTTGACTTTTGACCAAAGTGCCAGAATAATAAAGTTAAATTTAAACTTAAACTTTAAAAATACACAAAAAGACTAAATCATTTAATGTTTGCTTCTCTGCGGTGGGTTGGCACCCTGCCCGGGATTGTTTCCTGCCTTGTGCCCTGTGTTGGCTGGGATTGGCTCCAGCAGACCCCCGTGACCCTGTGTTCGGATTCAGCGGGTTGGAAAATGGATGGATGGATGTTTGCTTCTTGCCCATCAGCAGTAAACACTCTTAGGCAGCAGCTTCTGAAATATTCATTGGGGGTTCCCGGAATGATACAATATTGCAAAACAAGAAAACCTCACTAAGTTATTAATCCAGGACAGAAATGACAAATACTCCAAGAGGATACAATTGACAGCTTTGTATGTCAGCAGCGGAGTATTTATGATTATTCCCAGTCAGACAGGAAACCACTGAAAATAAGTGAGGTGAGGGATAATGGTATTATGGCATTTGTTCCATTTTAGATTATCAACATACAGTATTCCATTTCATACTAACAGCGATGAGCTTTAGCACTTGTTGTCGGTCTTTAACTTATTTCGTTCATGTTCCCATCTAACCTTACAGATTTATTCATATAAAAGGGTGAGCGTGTCACTTTTGCCAAGGAACAGAAATGCCAAAACAAATCGGATTACAAAAATGACAACGCACAGCAAGTATGTAGCTGTAAAAAAACCTTGGGCCACTTTTGTTAATATATATATCTTGAAGCATTTAGAAGCGTTTGTACGGGTCCCCCCAAACCTTTGTGTTTGTTCACACCCTTCCCTGAAGTCCCATTCTTCTCGTTGGTCGCCCGCCTTGTAGGCTACAAACGGATGCCATGCATTTTATTTAAGGTGAGTGCATCACATAGGTCCTAATGGTGGCAGCGGTTTCTTCCCACAAGATCTTGAATTTGGATAGTAAAATAGTTGGGTCTGGGATGTTGAATAAGTGTATATATCTTCCATAAAGCAGTTTGAATTCTAGTTCAAACCCGGTACATGAGCGGCTTCTTAAAGATAGAGTAGGAAGTTGGAATATAGTAGATCACAGTGTGATAATCACAGTACCAGGTATGGGCAGCACAACATCCATTCGGGGTCCCATAAGGTTATAACAGAGTTCAGAAATTCTGTTTAAAGAACTGGACATACTGAACTCAGCAGCTTCCCGCATGCTACAAGTGTATCTAGGGTCCATTGTATACAAAACGGTTGCGCAACTAGGCTTACAATGGTATGCTACATACTGTATATAACATTCATATATGTCTTAACAGTCATGGAAAATGTCTATGTGACTGGCCTATTATGTACTGCACTATATTTTCTATCTTTTCCTACTTGCAAATAAAAAAAAATTACCTTATGACAGTAGGGAACACTATACAGTATCCTATATATCTCTGCTGAGTGTATATAATATGGTGTTCGCACACAAAGTCCAAATCACATAACCTCCGATTTCACAGAACGTATTGTGGTTGTTAAGCTGTGCATGTATTTATAGCTGTAGCTGAATGTTTCTCACTGGGATCTTAATTCTTAGCTACATTAAAACAGTTGCATTATACTAAAGCAAGGCTAGATGGAGTCCACCGAGTGGTCTGTTTTAGTGCTGTTCCCCTTGCCCATCACAGCAGGGAAGGCTCTTTTAGCAGCAGTAGGTTGGGAATCAGCTAGTCTATTTGCTCCAGACAATATATGCCGCTGACATTAGTCAAATGGCCTGCAAGGAAACAACCCAAAGATAAGGGATATTAAAACCTCTCTCATAAGTTAGTCATTATTGAGAGGTGTTAAGATGGAAGGGTTTCACGCTTTTCATTTTAAGCAGCCAGAGATTAAGAAGAGACATAGGTGTTAATAAAATGATGAAGTACGTTGGATCGAAGTATTTATTTCAAACAAAGATGGCAATTAATGAGTAAGCTTCACACAAATGTTGAAAGGTTTTTCTTTAGGCAGAGAACTGTACCCACATGGGATAAGACGAGTAGTGTAGTGGTCAGAGATCTTCAAAACTAGACCTGGTGCCATCCATCCATCCATCATCTAACCCGCTGAATCCGAACACAGGGTCACGGGGGTCTGCTGGAGCCAATCCCAGCCAACACAGGAACCAAACAGGGCGCCAACCCACCACAGGACACACACACCAAGCACACACTAGGGCCAATTTGGAATTGCCACTCCACCTAACCTGCATGTCTTTGGACTGTGGGAGGAAACTAGAGCACCCGGAGGAAACCCACGCAGACACAGGGAGAACATGCAAACTCCACACAGGGAGGACCCGGGAAGTGAACCTGGGTCTCCTTACTATGAGGCAGCAGCGCTACCACTGCACCACCGTGCCACCTGACCTGGTGCCATTTTGGAGTAATTCGGTGAATAGGATTGCCTGGCTGTTAGGCTGAATGGTCTTTTTTCAGCAAAATTGGTGTAATGCAATGACATGTGACTTATTCATCATCGGATATTGTTTATTTCACTAATCAGTTAGACACATTTGGGATGTTTAAGATCCATTAAAATTATCTGGACCTTTTAATTCATATCCACTGTGTCTAGTCATTAAGTGTACTCATCCTTATTATCATCGTCCGTTCAATGCTACCAATTTCTTGTCTGTTCCATTCAGTGCCCAGCTGGAACGTCTACATGTTAAAATCACCATGTAGCAAAACCGATTTAACTCTGGCGGTTCCGCAGCGTCGGCTATCAGATATGATGACACATCACCATCTAGCCCAAACACCAGAAAACATAAACACATTTAATGAATCGACCATTTTTCTTACTCGCCTCATTCCTTCCGAGGTGGCAGGCAATCCATAAAACAAAATTGAGCAGTTCTGAACATGCAGTTTTTGATATTAATGGTGTGAAATTCAAGCAACACACATCAGGCAACAGTTTCAATAATAGGAAATAATATAACAAAACTGAATTAATAAATATTGTAAAGCATATGTAATGCATCATCAATCCTCTAAGTATGCTGCTTTAAAATATCATTTGAGGTTGCCCTTGAAGTAAATCATTGCTCTGTTGCTCTGTCCTGTAAAATGGGGACGTTTATCTCCAAGAGGAGTTTCCCAAGACGCAGGGCCTCATAAACTTGAGATCACTGTTTTGGAGAGAAGCCATGGTTTTATGTTTCTAGAAGTGGAGTGCCTGTCATGGACTGACCGGACTTGTTTAAGCTAGTAATAGAGTCGCAGGTCGAAAAAAATACATCAGACATCAACATAATTTTAATAATCTTGCTGAAATTAAAAAAGGACTATAATGGATTATTTGGGGCGGATACACGGCCTTAATAAAACGAGAGCACCTTTCCAAACCAACCTGCCAAAAGAAAGACGGAGCCCCCTTGTGTTTATGAGGCATGGCTGGCCAGTACATGGACACGCGCAGAACGGCGTGCCTGGTATAGCAGGAAGGTACGCCTGTTAGCAGAAAAGAAAAAAAGAAATCCCCTATAAGTATAGGCAAATAATTACTTTTCGTAGATCGTAATTAAAAACATACGATTTTTTAAAATTCAGTACAAGCTATTAGAAAATGATTCGAACAATGAAAAACACATTTTAAAAAGGTCCGCATACGATGTTAAATGGATGGGTAACTTATTTATATAGTTACATTACTTTAAATATGTAATTGTGTCTTTCCGTTTCTTTCTTTTGGATTTTACACTTATGTCTGTCTAATTAGGCTCAGATAACATGCACTTTAAATGGACTCAATAACGATGGAAAACAAAACTGCATTAATACTGCGGCCAATGACGGCGTAAATCGAAATCAGGAGAGTTTTAGATATTACAGATTTAAGTAACAATCTCTTTTAAATAGTGATGGCATTAATTTCAGTAGGCAGTTATTTAATAGTAACACATCTGTTACAGGAACAATACTTCCAGGTTTCACAGGGTCGGGCGTCACTGAAAATCCAAAATGACAAATCCAATGACAAATGGCAGATTACCACAAACCCTGTCTTATTAATTGATGAGATGCTTCAGTCGGAATAAAGAACCTTGCATTACTTTCAGTATGCTTCGCTAATTGGCATTTACCTTAAAATCGAGCGCATTATTAAGAGATGCAAAGTAGCCTTTGGAAATAACTACACACACTGGTGTCGGAAACTTTCTCCAGCATTAAATATGTATGTGTATCCACTACTTTGGTAAGATAACCAATATTGGAATTTGGGCATACATTTGTAAATCCTTGCGATGCTTTTTCCTGTTTATGTGCAGTTTGAAAAGTTCCCGTTAAGAGTACGAGTGTAACTTGATGTCTTTTGTCCAAAGCAGCAGACCTGTAACCATTTTTAAAATTAGAGGAAGGGCCGAGAAGGACTCACCATAACTGAAAAGACCAGCGCCACGATATTCACAGGGTACGCTGGGCAGAAGCACGTCAGGATGGTGAGGACGAGGTAATTCTTGGGCATGGGCACATCCGGTGCTTCATCATCTATGTTAGTCTCCGGGCTTTCGTTTAAAGCGCTCTTCACATCCGTTATCACAACCGGCCGAGACATTTGGAGATTCATAACCGCATACGCAGGGTGTCGAAGGAGCTATGAAGGCGACTCAGCAATCCTTAGCTCGTAAACTGTCGAGGCGCCCCCTGCGAAAGGAATGTCAGAAGCTTTCCAGGCAGGCGGTCCGCTTTAACGCCCCGCTGAAGAGTGATGGATTCGGATTGGACACGTTGAAGGCTGGGATCAATTCACAACGTCTAAAGGGAATCCCAGGCCTCGACGGCTTACTAAATTATTGCACGTAACAACTTAATGAATATTCCTCAGTACATGTGTATCCTTCACAAATTGAAAAGATACTCCTGTGTATTAAAATAAAAACTCCACCCTTTTTGTTCTATATTAGAAGTGACATATTTTTGAAAAAAGGTTAATCCTTTGCCCGTTTTTATTTAAAATCAGGCAGAACCGTAAACGATATAATCCTTAAAATAAAGGGCTGAAATGCTGCTCCGTAGACACATCTGTGTGCCTTCGACACGAATCTTTCCAAACCTTTTAATTCCCTGTTGTGCCTTCACTATTAATTGTAAAGAACGGTCATTACGTCCATCCAAACACACATATAACAAATAAAACACAATTTCTATCTCAGTGTGGGGTGTTGGTGCAGTGGTTTGGTATCCGTGGAGTTTGCTTGTTGCCTCCATGCCTTCTTGGTTGTTGAGTTTACTGGAATCGCTGACCTGGCCTGATGTTTCTCCATTCCGACGTAGACCAACACCCTACCTAGGGCTGGTTTGGAATAACCCAGTTAATAAAAAGGATGGATGGGTGTGTTTAATCATTCAATGATGTGATGTGTTCCATGAATTATTACTCGTATTAAACTTTTACCTAAAATGCATGTGAAATATTCTCACACATCTCAGGTTATAGAAATTATAATGTTAATTAAGAACCCTTATGATTATAATAAATATTAGACCTTCCATACAGATCACTATTTCATTTGCTTTTTGTACCCATGACTTTTTCCAGTTCTGGGTCAAATAAAAGTCTGTCCAAGGAAGGTCAGTTATAGAGCACACACACTCATCTATGACCTTGCCCTCTTTCACAACGGGCCAATTGTGACAGCAGGTGCCCAAAGTGTTTGTCACCGGGCTTCTGGAGGGAAAATATCCACTTTTAAAACTTGAGGCTTAGAGGACTATAGACGTAAGATTATTATAATGTAATCAGACTTACAAAAAGATTGAGAACTCTTCAGCCCAAAACATTGATCAAATGGTGATTATTTAGTTTATTATTTAGATTAGTGTCGCCTGTATATAAGGCAACATAAACAATCATATTATTAGAATACATCTGAGTGAAGTAACAGTTGATGAGCGATAGGAAATTAAAGGCACATTATCCTCATATTACTACCAAAATGGGCATTGTTACTTCTGTTCCATCTGAAGAAAATCATTGCACAGCTATTCAGATTTAAATAACCTGACTACTGATGCACCCACAGACTTTTTCTCATGCATGTCCTCTGGTGATATACAGTCCCGTGTGGTTTCTGCACTCTGTTCTTTTCTCAGTCTCCCACGTCACTTTCCACAAGCAATCGAGACAGTATTGCAGACATTTTAAAGGATGTGGTCACCATTGGTCACCACACAAAATGATTTAAAAAAGTCAAAAACAAGAAATAGTCAATGGGTGAGAAGCCCAGAGAACCACAAATGGCATGTGCAGAAGTGAATGTTGTGTCTTCTGCCTGTTCCCACATATTTATAACAAGTCTACCATATTAGGGTATTTATACAAACCTCAAGCTACTTGTACTTTTGATCTACAATGTCAGAAAAACAAATATGGAAAACCATTTAAACAAGGCTTACCTGAAGAGGTGCATAGTTCTGTTCTTTATTTGCCATTAGATTAAGTTATCAAATTCACACATTAAACCCTGAGACATCCTGTATTTATTCTCAAAATGATCAACAATACATGTCTTGGTAGCCTAACCACAGGTTATGTCCATTTATGGAATGCTCAGTTCAAATGTTGCGTGTGTTTTTGCATATTCTCAATATGCCCACTTGAGGTTTCCTTCCACTATAGTAGGCTTAGATAATTGACAAATTGACATTAGCCATGTATCAATGAGTGTGCAGTATGCACATGTTTTCTCCCTACAATAAACTAATACCTCACCCAATTTTGGTTCCTGCACTTTGCCCAACGCAGCGTGGACAGACACTGGCTCCCATAGACTCGGAATTGGATAAGTGGTTAAGAAGAGGAGTCATTTGTTTAATTTTCCCATATACAGTCTCAGTGGAGGGGAAATCAGCCCAGCTCATAAACTTTGGGCACAAAGCAGAAAAGGCTGCCAGTCTATTTCAGAGCACACACTGTGCCAGTTTAATGTATAACAATCTAAAATCTAACCATCTTTAAAATATGCATGACTAGGGGGCTGATATTTGCCATATTTGCCACTTCACATCTCTGCTACTCGCGTTATGAGGAGGGGGGCTGAACACATGTGCTCTTCTGAAACCCCCTCTTAAACGGTGATACAATGGGAAACAAATACATTTTTTATACCTCCTATTTACTCAATCAGTTGCTTGTTTGCTTCCTGCTGCTGCCGCTGAGCTGCATGATCTGCATGTTGCGCTGCACTTAGAACATTTAAAAGCCTGTACAACAGCTGTCCTTTTGTCTCACTGACTTGTCCCGCGCGACGTTAAAGTGTCTGCGAGAAAATCACATCTCGTCTCCTTCCAAGCCTTCCAAGATTTTTTTCTTTTATAATAAAATAGAGAGAAAAACGAGGATATGGACCCAAGGTTCTGCAAATGTCAGCTCTGCCACCCTCAACTGTCAGACACAAAGACACTGAAATTAAGTGATGAATTCTAGCTCTCAAACGTATATAGGCACAATATAGAAACCAACTGCAGATGGTATGCCATTCAGTCAGATTAGAATGTGTTCATGAATTCCTATGATTAATATATATACACAACTATTTTAATACTCTGACTGCACACTGACTATAAATCACTTCTAAAATAAGACTGTAAAATAAATTTTCCTGTATAACCTTTTAGACATAACCATTTTATGTTTTACCTTAAAATATCCACAAAAAACCATCTATGCAGATGGAGACTATAATGTTAGAACAATGTAGCTGGCCCAAATAATATTTTGCAACATTTACCTTTTGAAAATAAATTCTTTCATATAACCCCCAAACACAGAGTCTGAACAGAGTAGAAATATGTAGTATCCATAAAATACATATTATTACATGGTGCAAAAGCTAATACTGAACTAAGCAAAAGAAATAATATTTACTTTAGCAACAATAAAGCAAACCGGAGTACCTATCAAAGAATAAATATACTGTAATAAGGAGGATATACACTGCAAATTCTGGAACTTTTCAGATATTAGTATACTGTGTTTTCATCTAACATGTTTGCTAACAGATTGCAAAGTTACTGAGCTATGTCCTTGAAATATTTTAGTTATATTATGCAGTGTAAAACTTGAGCTGTGCCCATCAGTCACATGTGTGCTTTTGTAAATGGTAATAGAATCAATCTCCTCCTAGACACTTATCTGCCATTTAAGACATTTGCCTGCTTAATTCCTTGAGCATATTACATTATCTTTTAAGAAAGTAGCAGAATACTACCGCTTGTTAATAACATTAAGGCCTGCTGAACTGTGTCAGTTGCATTATGTCATTAAAAGGCTTGTGTGTCAAATTTACCATCACAAATCATAACTATTGCATATAACTATCAGAGCAAAAATCAATTTAAAAAAGCCAATGAATGGAAAAATTCCTGTGTATATCAATGCATCTGTGTTTAATTTATTAAAAAATATGTTTGTATAAACACACTATTACAGGCATATAAGCAGCATCACAAACTGTTTGCTTTAGTCTGGATGACAGAACACAACACAACTAGTGCTGTTACATGCCTCAAAAATAAAGTCACCTGCTAGTAAACACACTGCAAAAAGTATTTCACATATTCAAATGTATTGTCATGAGTAGAAAGTACCATGAAATCCATAGGTGAATGTCTCCTCAGTACAATAACACAATAGGTACAAAGGTTTCAAAGAGAAATTCATGCTCTCTACGTGCATTTATGTAACAATTATGCTAAAACGTACTTTTCTCTTAGTTTCCATACAAATGTGAATAATATAGATCTTTTCTTCTTTGTTGGATAGATACATTTAAAAAAAATTAGAAATGATAACCTTGTTGTGTCACATTCTATCCAGATTCAGTTTTAGTGTATCATTCAGAGATTAAATTATATACAACGCCAGTGGCTTTTTAGTAAACATGCCGGACCAATCTTACACAGACTTTAAAACACTAGAGTTCTGAGAATTAGCTGGTCCAGTTTTTGTTCAGTATATGACTATTTTATTGACAGAAGATCAGAGGCTCAGAAAAGCTTGAGCAAAGAAAGTAAGCACTTAATTGTACACAAGCTGCCCACCCTACAATCAGTTTTATTCAAGATACAGTATAGTCCATATTAATATTTTTATAAATACCAAATGTACTGTACTTTGTCATCATCAATCTTGATTTTGTATAGAGCTCTTCCTACTGATCACTTCAAGATATAACAGACTGCTGGTATGGTATGGTAAGTGACCAGCTCAAAAGTCACATAGTGGCAGGTTGGTTTCATCTTGTGTTTTCAAGACCAGCTATTTAGCCACAGGGTACAAGTGCCTGCCTTCATGACCCTCCGCATCTTTAGCTGCATTTTTGCAAAACTACAGTGAGACTGTTGTGGTAATGCTCTTGTTGCATGCAAACATCCAATTCACACTTTAAAGACTAACAATACCTTCACTGAAACCCCAGTCTCTTCCCACACATGTTTTGTGTAGGCTGCCCAAGATGACATTCACCCTTTGCTGTCTGACTTAAGAGACACATTGGATGGGGTGTGCTTGAGTGTGTCTGCTAATGGGAGAGTCTTTTCATCTAGACGTTTTTCATTAGAAACCAAGCTGGCTTTTAATTGGTAATTGCTTTTTACTTAATCAAGACCACTTATTTATCTTTAGGTTCCCAAATAGAAAGCAGTGTATTTCAATTCCTTGTTTTTCACAAATTTAATAAATAAGTTACACTGCAGAAGCAACTCATACCATGTGAAATAATAAATGACAATGCAAGTTTGATAGAGAGAGCAACAGTTCTGATTTCATTAAGGGAGTTTGTTAATGTAAGCAGTCTAATAAAAAAACACAACAACACACACACACAAGGATTGCAATGGAAACTAAAAGCAAAACGGCAATAATATGTTACCAGGCAATATGTGCAAATTTTAATATGTAAGAAATAGTTAGATAAGAAACAAACACTTGGAATCTCTTAATTTTTAGCAAAAATAAAAGGTATTTTCCATAATAAATGTTTACTGCTATAAAAGTAGCTGTGTTTTATGATTGTTATTCGTCTGCACATATTTTTGTATACAAAGAATTAAGATAAATAAAATGGCAGTGTTCAGACCACGATGCTGCGAACTAGAGTCGTACATTCTACCATCTGAACTATTCTACATGCTATTCTGCAACCAATGTACAACAGGAAAAAGTTCACTTTCTGTTAAATGCAAAACATCATCATGGTCTCAGTTTTTGTCACAATTAAATTAACTTTTTGGTTGATCCCTTCCTTATAAAAAAAAAAAAAGTTGTCTTCAAATAACCAGAATTTCTTTTTCCACTCGGCTTTTATTTTCAAACACTGTTTTCTAACAGTTTCCCAATCCCCCCCAAAACCTGCAAATGTTGAACTTTTAATGTCCCTCTCATTTATCAATCACTATTTGAACAGAGGTCATCTGTGTGGCATTTAGTGCAGTTGGTCTTGTTCTAGATTATTCGAACAGAAGGACAAGAAGGGGGTTCGATCCCTGGTCATTAAATAAGTTCAAAATCTTAGGTTATGTTAAAGTTTTGTTTAAAATACGGTTTGTCATTTATTTATATATTTAAGAATGTGTGCAAATCTATTGTAAGTAAGACGTGGAAGCAAAAAGCTAGACATAACGCTGAAAAAAGGCTTAAATCACCAATCTTCCTTATAGGATAGTAGTTAACGTACTCGAACGGGTCCGACTTGTAACGTGACAATTCGCAAGTAAAATGAAAATCATAAATACGCAACTTTCCATACTTGTTTGTAAAAATTTATATATCAGCATCTCACTATTTAATATGGTATTTGCAAGCTACAATAAAGGCAATGTAAGCAACTGTTCTAACTTCAGTTGATTAACTGACCAAGGTATTGAATTGGACTTATAGTTATATACATTCTCATGTTTACCACTATAGTGCGCTATGTGTAAAACGCTATATTAAATATCAATCATTATTTCAAGTGTCACAACAATAACATTTTCAGAACGTCGGTTCACAATTATTTTGCCTGTGGTAGTGCACTAAGAAGAAAGAAGCAAACAAAACACGAAGCCTTAGCAGCTTACCCACCAATAATGTAGCGCCTCCTCAACGGAAACTGAAGTGCATTTCACCAATCTTGCAAATAAGAACTAGTCCTATGAATTTAAATACTGCAAAACTACAGCCTGAAGCTGCTAGTGTCCATAAGATTTAACTTCATTTACGATTTGGCAGGGGTGCGATCCCTTCACTTCACCCAACAATGCATTGCTTCATTAAAAGATGGTTATGCCTGTCCACAGTCTTTCTACCAGGTACTCGGAGCATTTCTATGTAAATATTACTTTAGTTTCATCAACTGAAATTAAGCTAATAAATCATGGCTTTTTTTTTAGACATTGAGTCATTAAGTTCTCCTCTGAAAGTTATTTTGATGATTTTCACATTTCACAACGATGTGCAGAGCATTTTTTCTTCTTTTTTTTTAATGAGTAGCAACAGTAAATGAAATTATCACAGTCCTTGGCAAAATAAGTGAGCTTTAAACAAAATAATTATTATTATTACTGTTATTTTTCTAACCAATGTTTTGCAGGGCAGATGAATTTCACCGTATATCAACACCCGGAATCTATCACCGTGTCCGCAGGGTCTAACATCACACTGAGCTGTTCCTTCACTGCACCGGAATTCGCGAACTTGACCCAAGTGAGATGGTATAAAATATTAAACCAGAGTGAGGATTTCCAAGTCATCAAAGAATCTAAATTAAAGTCAGTACTTGCTAATCGCTTTTACCTCAGCAATGAATCTTCAGATTCTCTGCAACTGCACCTGGCGCTTGTTGGTTCTGCTGATAGCGGCACATATATTTGTGAAGTAACGAGATGGATACCGAGTCCACTTATAAGAATGTCAGGGAACGGCACAGCTGTCACGGTGACAGGTAAAGAATTAGTCTGTATATCAGTTACATGAAGATAATAATATGAGAAAAAGGATAACGTTCACTCTATTGCAATCCAATATATTTGGGCCCTCAATGCAGTTTTTCATTTTATTGCTAAACGGTTTGTGACATACACTTAAATTCTACTGAGACATTTTCAGAAAAAAGTGGTATTTTAAAAAGGAGAGACCCATTAATACAGGTGCTTGTTTCAGATCATGAAATTGTATAGAATTCAAAAGGTCCTTGTCAAATCCGAGTCTGAAATAAAACCACACACTTTTGGAATAGAGTGTCAATAACCAAACACCGGGGAGGACAACCCAAAAAAATTAATAATGTGGTTGGCAAACCCATTCTTTTCGTGTTCTAATCGCCTGCTTATATTTAAGCAGATCATCTTGAGAGACAAAATACAAACGGATACGCAAAATAATACTTATTTCTACACTATAAAAATGACCATAGAAAGGCATTTTGCCAAACTGAATTTTTAAAAGTACCAGTACAGTGTTTGCAATAACATTGTGTGTGTTATACATTTTAAAGGTTTTATAATGATTGCATCCGTTTTTCACTCGCGAATTTCTGGTGCCGACATTTTTACGAAAACTTCCACGTTTTGTGTTGGTAATGTGTGACTTCCCCCCTGCTATAGACGAAGACCCTGTCGTTATCGGTTCCAGGAGCTTTTTGACAGAAGTTCTGCTGTACAGCGCACTAAGTTTAATGCCGCTGATCGTCGTGGCACTAATTCTGAGGTGCACAAGAGCAAAGAAAAGGGGTAAGAGGCCAGTTATGTTCTGCATATTATTCAGATTCGTTGAAATATTTAATAAAGAACTATTACTATCTTTAATTCTTTGTTGTTTATATGTTATTTGTTGGTTTTAGTGTATTCATGGTTTAATACTTTCTTCAAAAATCTTAGTGTGCCTGGTAATTTCTCTTTTTTTTTTTTTAAGAAAATCAATATTTTTATATTTTTATTACAGGTAGGGACTTAAATCCGAATTCCGACCAGGAAAAGAATTCTGTTCTGGTAATAAACAATAGCAATAACATAAAATGTAATCTTTGGATTTGAAACAACGAAAATATGGAATTCAGAAATCCATGTTATGCAGCCTTACTTAGATGCGCTGCACAAATATTTAAAGTAATTGTGAACACTATATAATGTTTGTATAGCACACAAGTTAGATAATATTCTTCTCAATACAGAATAAATCGGAGAAGCCTTCAGTAACCAACGTTTGTTACGCAGAAGTGGCATTTCTGAAAAAGACGCGCCGGGGAGAAAATACCAGCACCCACAACAAGGTATGCAGCGATCGAATTGTTATGAAATAGTGAACCCTTAATGTTAGGGCTGGGACAGTTTTCATACTGTTCTTGCCCTGTATCTTAAATCAATCCTTCCATTATACGATATATAAAGGAAATTGGTTAACTTTCATCCACTGTCCACAGCGAGAGTACTCGTCTAACGCAGCAAGTCACTGTAGTGTTCTCCTGATCACGAATCCGTATACGTTTATTACGGTGTTAATCGATCCATCCACGCGTTTTTCCGCTTAATATTGATTATAATGTCGTATTAAACAAATCACTACAATAAATATCAAGTGATGAAAACTAAAACGTGCACTTTTATCATAGAAATAATTTACATTAAAAGTGAACTTACATTTTACGACTGTTTTACATTTGGTTATGAGTTAAGATCGAGTTTTTTTATATGCAACATTCTTATTTTATATAATCTAACGTAACAGCAACCACCCTATAAATCCACCCTACAGCTGACAGAATAGCAAGACCAACAATATTTAAAATATACTACACTTTACAATCACTGTGATTCATCCATCCATCCACCTATTTTCATTCCGAATATCGGAGAGACGGAGCCTCTTCCTATACATTTATAAACAGATCAAATGAAACCAATCCTGGCTAGGGCGTCAGTCAATCACATGGGACACGCTCAATATACCTACTAATCACTTAACACGTCTCTCCAGATCACACGGATGCCCATTGTTCTATAATCCGACATAAGGCACGCTTTAATACAGACATGTGGGTCTAACTTGGTCCCAACAATTAACCTAAAGCGCACGTCTTTGAGCCGGAGTATCTGGAGAATAACTATGGGAACACGGAGCGAACAGTCTTCATACCGACGTACAGCACAACACGCTCATTGGTCAGTGAATCCAGTTACTCGGAGCTGACAACGCACTCCGTTTTATAGTCTATATTCGGATTTATAGATCCAGCGTTCTAATATCCCGGGTCCTGCAAGTAGGAGGCAGATAGAGTTTTCACATTTTCCGCTTATCTGCGCGGCATTTCCTCCGTGTACTCTTATTTCTGCAATATTTGAAAGGGTGCGAGTCAGGCTAACTGGCGATTCCAAACTGGCCCCCCTCTGCGGGTGTGCGAGTGGGAGCTGCGAGATACTGGCGCGGTGTTCGGACATGCGTTATGTTCTATTCTGCCATAAACATCGGTCTCTCACAACCCTAAATTTGACCGGAATTAGCACTGCTATGTATATGTAGACAACGTATTGTTTTATTGCAACACAATCTGTTACAGCTTTCCGAACTCTCAGTGAAAAAGTCGAATACAATAAATTAAGATATTGCATCGGAACCCGCACATTTTAACAAATGATTATCGTGAACGCAGGTAAGGAACCAGAAGAGATAAGAATCGTTTATTTTTATTAACCAAGCGATCTGTTGCGGTGATGAGTTAACTTTGTTGTGAGATTTTGTTTAATTTGACTATGGCTAAAAGCAAAGGTCCATAGGTAAACGCCGATTGCCGATCGAAATGGACTCAAAACACGAACACGAAATTGCATGTCTTTCCGAGGTTTATTTTGTATTTTAGATTTCTTCACAAAAAGGACAAGGCGCTGGTAATCCGACTAGTGCACGGTCCATGTTCGGCATTTATGTTCAACTGTGTGTTATTGAGGGTTTCTTTGAATCCCAAACACTAGCATTCTGCATATAGGTTAGGTAAACTGGCGATTCTGAACGGGATTCATGTGTGTGCGATAGAGTGCGTGAATGTGCATTGGATTGCACACGTCTTCTGGACTGAGTTCCACATTGAGCGCCAGCTCGCTCAGATAGTCAAATAAGAAAACACGGTTAGAAAACGAATATTTGGGTACATTACTATATACAGATACTTACTGAAGACATTAAATACGCATCTTTTGCCAACGTAGCAATATTTTTTTTCCAAAGAAAATGCTTTTGGGTTATACAATTTCACATGTTTTTTCTCACTGCAGATAGTTCCGGGAGGACCACAGTCAAAGGTAGCAGAGACCTGCGTGAAGAAGTCCGAGGAGCGGCCTGAGATTGTATATTCTTTAATCACACAGTGTAAACGTTAATATGCAATTAAACACTCCTTTACCGCTGTCGCCGTGAAGAGTGCCAGTTTTTTTTAAATATATTCCATTACAAGAATATGCATTAAAAGTGTATTCCGATACTTTTTAACCTTGCATTTATTCCTGCCCCTTACGTTTAATTGTCAGCAAGAAACGTAGAGGTGTATAGATGGATAAACAGTTTTATCCATCACATGGCCACCTGGTATTTACATGCTTACAACTGAGAAAATACAAATTTCCTCTAAGGCTTTTGTCCTTAATCAAATAATAACAACAACACCGTTTAAAAAGGGGTTCCAGTCTAAGTCAACCTTGATCTGCATGCAACATTAAACTAGTGTCTGGTTTGAATTCAATAAAGGCTTTCAAATGAAACTTGGAGTGTTCCGCAATGCGCCTACTAAGGGTACCAGATACCTGTTAACTTTGTGACTGTTGAACTTGTGCCAGTCATGCCATGCCATGCGACGTTTTGAGTGTGACGTGAGCTATACCAGTCTGTTATCTGCATTACAGAAATGATGCCTACATTTTTATGCATTTGTGCTGAAATCAAGCATCTCCCTGCGGCTCTTCCGGTTATTATCACAAAATAACGGAATACACAATTTATAGAGCATCACATTAAATTAATTTGTTAGGCCGATGGGAAGCGACCCATAACAAGTTACTATCTGTCAGTGCCCCAATCATATATTAATAACTTGCAAGAAAAGGTCTACAGGTCTGCAGTCACTCTAAAATAGCTTTACAATAGACAATATATACTTTTAAATACAGATTGTTTTATAAACAACACCTTTACATTCACTTTAAAAAAAATAAAATTTACCCTCATTTTGTAATGGCTAATGGCTTGGGCTCTCTTTGTTAACACGTAGGAGGAGCTTTGCCTTAAATAGGACCTCCAGTAGACAAACAAAAACTGTGCTCCCCTTTCAGTAGCAAAATTAGTTAAGCCGATGGGGTGTATCAAAAAACCTATTGGTAAACACATCTTAAAAAGTTACGTGAACATGTTTAATTAACTACCTTCATAATAATAATAATAAAAACCACATTATATCTCTCTACTATATAAAAAAAATCTTGGGACGATAGATAGATAGATGCTTGCACGAATATTATACTGTAAAAATATTTTATTATAACTGGTAGAAATTAAATGTTTTAAACTTTTGACTGTTTTATGTTTAATTGCTAACTTTCGTACTATTTAGATTTAGAAAAAAAAGCAGAGAAAGCAAACTTTAAGGGTAATGTTGTGCTGCTGACTCACAGAGTCTCGCGTTTAAATATCAAACTAAGCACATTTTTTCTTTGTGTGGGTTTTTTCCCCCCTCTTAAAGACATTTAAGTGTAGCTAACTGGCAGATTTAACCTGACCCAATTAGGCATGGGAGGGCATGGTACTCATCCTTATTCTGTTAGGGGTTCCCTGGGATAAGAAAGTTAGAAAGTTAACAGATAGACAAACACGTTTCATTATATTGTCTTTAATATGAGGATGTCCTTGCAGACAAAATTTGGATTTTTAATAGCTCAGAGTTTAAATTATAATGCAAGAGGCGTTTTTAACAAAAGGCATACCCATTTTACATTCTCTTTAAAACACTAGATTACTGGAGTCATGGAGAGGATAGTTTTGTTAAACTAGTGATTATTTTGATAATACAGTATCAGTGAAACATTTGTGCTGCCAAAGATTAACAAACGGAATGCCACAATTAGTGTAAATAATCAAGTATACTGTAAACAATGCCAGAATTTATACCATCCCCTGTGCCCTATGTCCTCTTACTCAGTGATAGCCATTTTTTTCTATTTGTCTTGGAAGTAAAAAAAATAGTGGAGGTTGTTTGGGGGAAAGAAAGCAAATCTATAAGTGGGCATGCCAACTCCCTCAGTTTGTTTTATTCAAAATACATTCCACACTAACAAGTACTTCTTTTTTTATGACACATGTACTTTTCATTGTCAGTATACTTGCTGTTTAAAATATTTAAATAGAGCAGTAGTTTAATGTAAAATTTTGTTAATTTCAAGAAAAGAAATTTGGAATACTAATTAAGTCCATATAATCGAGAAACCATGCTAGGTGGTTAGTGACCCACTCAGGAGTCAGAAGGGTTTGATATTACTTTTGCAAAATTATAGGTAAAACATATGTAGCCACTTGGTTCACACACTACCTGCACGTAAGAACAACAGCAGTTTCAGTTTAAGCAAAAGAAGATTAAGAGATGACATGATTGAAGTGTTTAAAATTATGAAGGAAATTAATACAGTGGATTTAGACTGTGACTTTAAAATGAGAACACAGGGCACAGTTGGAAACTTGTTAAAGGTTTGCACAAACAGTAAGTTTTTCTTTACACAGGGAACCCTAGACAGCTGGAATAAGCTACCTAGTATTGTGGTAGACAGTAGGACTTTAGGGGCTGTCAAAACTAGACAGTGTTTTTTTAGAAGAATAATGTGGATAGGATTGGAGGGCTTTATTGGGCTGATTGGCCTGTTCTCATCTAGATTGTTCTAAAGTTCTAATAGCTCCTTTAATCTTGTTTGTGGATTTTTTTTTTTTGCAAGATTACAGCGTGGTAGTGGTCTTGTTTGCATGCAATTACCCATGTCACATTTCAAAGACTACAAGAAAACCTTAACTGAAACCCTTTCTTTTAACCGCATATGATTTTGTGTAGGCTGTCCAAAGATGACATTCACCCTTTGTTGTCTGAGTTAAGAGAAGCATTGGATGGGGTGCTTATATGCTATATGTGCTATAAAGGGAGTGCAGAACCTTTATAAGCTTTGCTGAAAGAGCCACAGGTCTTCTTAAAAACATACTCTTTAAAAAATGCAAAAGATCAAACTTCAGTGGCAGAAAATGGTTAATCATGGTCACAAAGACAATTGGAACAGACCAAACAGATCCCTCTACTATGTAAACCACAGAACATTTAACCAGATAGATATTTCTCCTAATATACATCTTTTTAATTACCATAATCTTTTGGATTGGTAAAATTAGATATTTCTCATTCACTCAACACATTCTCGATTTACTTGAGATTTTGATTTTATCTGTGCTTTGTGAGACCAAACTATTCAGGTTAGTAGAATAGGAAGACACTACTCGAGATCAATGAGAGGAAGCACCAAAGCCTTGGGACAGTGACAGTTCTCAGAAGAGAATGTAGTATGTTAAGAACAAACAAGCACAGGGCATTGAAGCTTCTTCTGTACAAAAATACTGTTCCTCTGCAAACAATTAGAATCCATAAATCCATATAAAGATTTCTGGATTGAGACACTCCTCAGTAAACCACATCATACCAAAAGAGCAAGGATACGGTGTGTAAATACAGCTTAATAAAATGTGAGAATTCAGAAGTTTAGAAAAATGTGCTCTTGCCAACAAAAATAAATAAAGAGAAAAAGAAAAACTGAATGCTAATAAAGGTGTTTGTGATGTGGTGAATTTTAAGAAGTAATTGGAGACCAAATCTAAAAATGCTCATTGGTAAGGCTTTGGGGGCCAGACCATGTTCTGTGGTGAAGACAACATTTACCTAGAGTTGTGGTATAACCATCACGGTCATCATGGCTTTGTACTCGTACACTGCAAGAAATGCACAGGTGTTTATGATTATCTCAGTAAGAATACATTTCAGCAGGAAATAAGGCTTGGGGGTCTATTGGTCCTGCAATTCAACCACTTTAAGGGAGAGAAAATCATGGTGCTCTGACTGAAAAGGCAAATGTGCTTAGTGTTTTGCAGTTGCACTAAATTTATCTTTTTACTCAAGATAGTATTCACAACTGACCCATTTTGATTACATCACCTTCAATGTTAATATGAAGGTGGCACATGTAAAAATATTTCTCGATGCTTTAGGGGAATGTTTTGTTATGTTGTAGAAGTAATACAGTAACTTAGATAAATGACAACAGCACACTACGCAGACTTGTTTTGTTAAAACTGGAGTCCAGGCAGAATAAGGAACTTGCTTACAATCACTTAGAAATATGGATATTTATGCTTCAGGATCAAGATGGGTTATCAGCTGCAATGAGAAAGTAGGACTAATCATTGAAGATGACCCAATGTCAGATCATGGCAGTCCAGAAAGCTAAAGCCTGACACTTACCATGATACTGTATATGGAGCATGTGACGATATATCTGTAGATAGTGAAAAGCAAACATTTAGGAGCTGTTAAAGTTTGACAGCAATATTTTATCTCTCTGGCCCACTCAGATGCTTCACTACAACCTTCCTGCGACCATCACCATCAGCACTATCCTGCTGTAATGTTTGAAGGTCTACCACATAACACAATATGCCAGAACTGACCAAAGATTTATCATCCTTCAGAATCACTAATCTATTTATCATGAATGTTAAACATGTTGTTGAATCAACCTTTTTGTACTGTAGCATCTATTTAGCCTTCCAAAGGTCACCCAAACTCTACTGGTAACGTTTTCAGGTAAAACCAAATCATGAACTCCTCTAGTAGCAGTTGAGGGTAATAGATGCACAAACATAATTTAGACACCTAGACACATTAGTTGCTCATGCTAATTTAACAACAATGTCTGTGTGCAACTACTTTTTTGTAATTGTGTATGTATACATACAGAAACTCACAAGCATATTACCTTCCTTCCTGCCTTCCATCCATCCATCCATCCATGCCCATTGTAGAGCACACATGGAACATTCAGTATATAAAATTGTCATGTACGTTGTTGTATACAAACATTGTCGAAATGCAAAATTTCACTTCATCTTTAAGTGAACAGAAGTAAACCACACACATGACATATTTCTACAGATTTGCAGAGGACCTGCAGAAAATTCCATATTACATTCAAACTCAAAAGTATGTCATTGTGTATGCAAAAGAATTTGTATGGAAAAACTACAAGAATAAATACTTTCCTCTATCCTTTTCACAGAATTCAGCATGCAATGATTGCAGAACAATACTTGGATAGACAGAATAATTTGGAGCAAAAGGTTTTCGACTGATGAAACAAAAAGTAAAATCTTCTAGACGAAATCATAAAACATATTTGGGGGAAAAAAAAAAGTAAATAAACAAATAAAAAAAAATCACCACAGTGACAACCATTACTCATGTTAGTGTGTTCTGTTCCACTTTAGGATAGTGAGGTAGCCCCTGCAACTATATAAACACAATTTGTTTTATATATATATAAAAAAAAAAATCACTCGGGGTTGTGGGGGGGTTTGGGGGTCGAGAGATGAATATACCCAAACATCAATAAATCCTAGAAGATAATAATGCCCCAGAGATAGTAAAGAAACAGAAGCAGAAGATGGTTCAGATATTTCAACAGGACACAAATGCAAAAATACTTCTAAATTGACCCTGAGAGACAGAGTGAGCTCAAACTTGAGTGCATGCAAAAAGACCAAAGATTATTTCTGAAATCAAATAATTTGGGCAGGGGAACCTAAAACAGAAAGACTCTGATGGCTAGAAGACAGCTTTGGAAGATGTGGTCTTTTTAAACTCAACTCCGGAACACCTAACATACTATTTATATAAACATAAGTGGAGCGGTCATTTGGTCGTTTAGTTAATTTATCTGGTACATTCTATTCCCTTTGTGTTTAAATTATTCAATAAAGTGAAAATACAAACACAATCTAAGTATAACATTTTATATTCCATGGTGTTACTCTGGATGGGAGGGTCTCTAAGAGAGAAGTTCTTACATATACATGGTATATATAAAATGTATAACAGAGAGGGAATGAAAGATACATGCAGATTATTAAATGTACGTCTTTGCTGCATGTTACTTAAACATTTCCTGCTGATACCGTAAGTGACTTGGCTTCAGTGTTCTCTCAAACAGAATACAACCACTATCTTTCACACAACACTTCTGTTAAGACTTAGTATAAAATGCAAGTCACTCACACTGGGTGGAGAGATCTTTTTTTGGACGACTGTATGACATCTTTGCTTTTACATGCATTGTACAGCTACTAAAAGGATGGCCAGCTGCACTGCTGTCTATGAAAATTTTGGCAACCTGCGGATTGCTGAAGGTGAGTACAACCAGCTAGATAGTTCACCTGGCCAACCATTCTAAACTCAAATAAGTACAGTACGGAAGACTGAGAGTGGGGTATTGATTGTTGTGGTAAGGGGGACGGAACCCCTGGTAAAAGTAAAGCTTAAAGTATGAATCAATTATTGAATGTTAATGTTTTATGAAGTACTCGGTGGACACAAACAAAAAGGCTATATTAAGTCAATGTAGAATGCAATCCACAGCTGTATACAGAATATTAAAAAATGATAGATGAATATATTATGTACTTCAAAAAGTCTTAGTAATCAAGAATTACAATAAACTGGAGTACAGTGACAATTAAAAAAAATACGATGGCAATAAGGAAAGTAGGGGAATAACTGTTTATATACAGTATGTTCAAAGTAAAGATTGTCTCTTAAAAATGCCACAGACAAAAGCCATTAGCCTAAATTTGAATGTTTAGACTCCGATTAATTAGCAGACACAGGGAGAGAGGTCTAAGTGGCAAGTACCAAAATGAATTTAGATTAATTAGCTGCTTGCTCAATGCACAATCTAACCAAAAGAAACATTTATTTTGTGATTTTATAATCACTTAGATTTTTGTGCTCTCTTTCATCCCATTAAATTATAAAATTTTGTATTAGTCAGTAAATTAATGCAGACTCAAGTTTAATGTTTGCATTGTACAGGGACAGATACCCTTCTCATTTTCTGTGTAACATTAAAAGACTGTAAAGTAGCCACATAATAGAGATAAATGGTGGGGGGTCATTGTTAAACTAGAATGATTTCTAGAGTTTGTGTTTATTTTTCTTCTGTGTTTTTTTTAGATGTCCCTTCAAGACAAAATAGTGTCTGGTCTAATAAGACCTTGCTAGTTACCCTGGCACTTTGTATTACAGCCCTGGTGGTGTTTCTTTCAGTAGGAGGTGTCGCCTGTGAGTACATAATGGAGGTGGCTTCATTTATTTTTTCAGTGGGTTGGTGTATGGCTCCTGCAAATCAAATTGCTCATGAATGCTACACTCTAAATAAAACTTGTATTATGATCTACAGGAATCCAGACACAGAAAGAAGGTAATATGCATTTTATTGAAATGTAATAGTGGAGAGAGGCAGAGTTCAGTAATGTAGACTTTTGACTGCTTTGACCATAACATATGGTTCAAGAAAAATTGAACAATCCAGATTTAAACTTAACAAAGGATAGTGAACTCCCATTCCTAAATACTTAGTCAATATATTATTAATATAAGAAAAGTCACAAAGAATAGTAATAGCATATAAAAGAACTGGCATGTCCCTTTAAATCACAAGCAGTAAATATTCACCAAATCTTTACTAGTAAAGCACAACTGGACAATAGTGTGTGAAACATAACTGAATACAAAGCAACTTTATATACAAATAAATTGATCTCTTTTGTTCCCAAAGATCACCAAATCAATGAAGATTTTCAAGAAATGCAAGAGCAAATCAACATGATCAATTTGACCCTGATGATGTTAAGCTGGGATTTATATTCTCTCAAAGGTCAGTAGTTTCATTGAAAATATATTCCTACATATCACGTCCCTGTTTTCAGCCATGACATGATCAGCTTTGCTGCAACTGGGCAACCAGTGGGTGTGAGACTTACATTTCCATTAAAAAAAAAAAAAAAAGAATGAATAATTAAAAAAAATAGCACAGTGCACTTGTGTTTCACCTGCCTTCCTGTCCTGGGACAATGCACAAATACTAAAGGTGCATGTTTCACCAAATGAGCTATAAAAATTGCAAAGGTTTTTCTGTGGAGATTTCAAGGAAAGCCGGCTGTGCCAATTTTTCTTCAATGAGGTCTCTCCTCCTCCAGATCACCCATTTCCTTTATCATTTAATGACTAATAAATCTTACATTTCCCTTGTCCTTCACTAATTGAGGCCTAATATTTCTCATGCCCTCATGGTGCTTCAATAAATGCCTAGTGTCCTCCCCAGGTTCTATTACTTTTCTTTTCAAGCCCTAATATTCTTCATGCAGGCCTTTCAATCTTAAATGCCTAATGTCTTTTGGTACTGATAGCCTAATGTCCTTCAATGTTACTTCGGTCCTTCACTAATAGTAGAAATAAGGTCACCATACAGCTGTAGTCCTAGGTTGTTGAATGTGTAATGTCCTTCACTGTTTCAGTCTCTTCATATTGAAGCCCTTCTGTTGATCTGTGGGTCTTAGCCCTTTCCATTATAACAGTTTAATGTCCCTTTCACAAACAAAGTCATTTCATACCATCCTTGTATCATTCATGATCCCTAGTCCTTTTTACTACAATGTTTCACATGCTACTCTTACTTATGTTATTGCGCACATACCTTTTTTTTTTGTTCTTTATTTCGCCTTATACAATTTCTTGTATTAGAAATTTGTTCGTTTTCGCTTACCCCTTGGGGTCAGAGTGCAGGGTTGGCCATTGTACAGCGCCCCTGGAACAATTACAGGTTAAGGGCCTTTTGGGCCTCTTTTGGCAGTGACGGGGATTCGAGCCGGCAACCTTCGGGATACCAGCGCAGATCCTGAGCCTCAGAGCCACCACTCCACCCTCCACATTCTTAAAGTTTTTCTTGCCCATTGCATTAGGCAGGCTGCAGGCAACACTTTCCAGTCTGTGACAGGATTTAGAGGTAATTCTGCCTTACAACAGCATCCACCCTGTGCTTTTTGTTTGCAGGCAACATGTCCAGTTCCTGCCCTGTACTGTGGCATATGAACAAAGGAAAGTGTTTTTTCTTCTCCTACAAAAAAAGGACATGGTCCTCAGCAGAGAAATCCTGCTTAAATGAAAAAGCAAATCTAGCAGTGATCAACACCCAAGAGACACAGGTGAGATTTTTTGAGAAAGGTGGGTGGTGTACAGTTAACGAGGGGAGCAATTAAAATGACTATACCCATGCAGATCTACACCTCTTTATTGCTCTCTCTCTTTCTTTCTCCAGAAGTTCCTCTCAAGATTTAGACTAAAGTTAAATTTCTGGATTGGACTTCGCTACAATGATTCTAACTGGAAATGGACTGATGGCTCAACTCTGCACACTTCTGAGACGTGAGTTTTCCAAAATATGATGTCCAAGGAAGTCCCATTGCTTCAAATATTTACAATTGGGGACAAAAATACTCACAGACAAAAGGAATGCTCTAAATAGCCTGAACATTGGTATGTAGAAAAGTTTGCAGAATAGAAAGAAGTCATAGAAAGTACAAACAAATCAAAGGAATAACATCCCTAAAATGAAATATATATATATATATATATATATATATATATATATATATATATATATATATATATATATATATATATATATATATATATATATATATATATATGTAACCTGTATCAAGTAAAATACCCATGATTGTCAAAGAAGGTTGATATGGAATCAAACAAGTACATAGTCACATCCAACCAAGCATTGTGAAACTTTTTCTACAGGTAGGTAGGTAGGTAGGTAGATAGATAGATAGATAGATAGATAGATAGATAGATAGATAGATAGATAGATAGATAGATAGATAGATAGATAGATAGATAGATAGATAGATAGATAGATAGATAGATAGATAGATAGATAGATACTTTATTAATCCCAGGGGGAAATTCACATACTCCAGCAGCAAAAATATTAAATTAAAGAGTAATAAAAAATGCAGGTAAAAAACAGACAATAACTTGAATAATGTTCAACGTTTACCCCCTCTGGTGGAATTGAAGAGTCGCATAGTTTGGGGGAGGAATGATCTTCTCAGTCTGTCAGTGGAGCAGGACAGTGACAGCAGTCTGTCGCTGAAACTGCTCCTCTGTCTGGAGATGACACTGTTTAATGGATGTAGTGGATTCTCCATAATTGATAGGAGCCTGCTGAGTGCCCGTTGCTCTGCTATGGATGTCAAACCGTCCAGCTCTATGCCAACAATAGAGCCTGCCTTCCTCACCAGTTTGTCCAGGCGTGAGGTGTCCTTCTTCTTAATGCTGCCTCCCCAGCACACCACTGCATAGAAGAGGGCACTCGCCACAACCATCTGATAGAACATCTGCAGCATCTTACTGCAGATGTTGAAGGATGCCAGTCTTCTAAGGAAGTACAGGCGGCTCTGTCCTTTCTTGCACAGAGAATCAGTATTGGCAGTCCAGTCCAATTTATCGTCCAGCTGCACTCCCAGGTATTTATAGGTCTGCACCCTCTGCACACAGTCACTTCTGATGATCACGGGGTCCATGAGGGGCCTGGGTCTCCTAAAATCCACCACCAGTTCCTTGGTTTTGCTGGTGTTCAGTTGTAGGTGGTTTAAGTCGCACCATTTAACAAAGTCCTTGATGAGGTTTCTATACTCCTCCTCCTGCTCACTCCTGATGCAGCCCACGATAGCAGTGTCGTCAGCAAACTTTTGCACGTGGCAGGACTCCGAGTTGTATTGGAAGTCCGATGTATATAGGCTGAACAGGACCGGAGAAAGTACAGTCCCCTGCGGCGCTCCTGTGTTGCTGACCACAATGTCAGATCTGCAATTCCCGAGACGCACATACTGAGGTCTGTTTGTAAGATAGTCCACGATCCATGCCACCAGGTATGAATCTACTCCCATCTCTGTCAGCTTGTCCCTAAGGAGCAGAGGTTGGATGGTGTTGAAGGCGCTAGAGAAGTCTAGAAACATAATTCTTACAGCGCCACTGCCTCTGTCCAAGTGGGAGAGGTAATCAATAGTGTACAGATG
This sequence comes from Erpetoichthys calabaricus, assembly GCF_900747795.2. Classification (NCBI taxonomy): domain Eukaryota; kingdom Metazoa; phylum Chordata; class Cladistia; order Polypteriformes; family Polypteridae; genus Erpetoichthys; species Erpetoichthys calabaricus. The sequence continues at coordinate 18,218,978 of NC_041411.2, read as the reverse complement.
GTCTCTTTAATGGTCTACTAGAGACAGGTCTAATGGTAGAGGTAGGCATCTCATAGATGTTTCTGAAAGATCACTACCAATTGTTGTCAGGCATCATTCCCTTGAACACTGAATGCCACAAAATGTCATAGGATAAGTGACAGGATCTACTTAATGAATTAATGGTAGGCCAAACTGTCCCTAACAAGCAGCAGAGGTGACTAACTCTTTTGGTATTATCACTGTAGGTGATAATATGCCATGCAATGACAACATTCAAGAATTTTATTTGAATTACTAGGGGGCTTCGCCCCCTGCTCGCTTCGCTCGCCAACCCCCATGTTTGGTTTTCCGGATACACACTTTTAAGATTTTTTTTTTCTTTGAATTGTTGCTATTTCATTAGTTTCACTTTTATTTAAGAACTTCTGTAAAAACAGTATTTGTAATCTTGCAAGTCCCAATATGCTGAATCTTTTTAATGAGGTCAGGACAGGTTTCCCTGTTTGGAATTTCAGCACAGACAAAACAATCTATATCATCAGCAGTTAATAATTTTTTTTACAAAGTAAAAAAGTAAGTAGATTTCTGCATTAGACTCATGTCTGTAAAGTCGTGCTATTTTCCTCTCACAGTTCCAACAGTACATGGGGTTACCAAGGTGATACCCCAGCTTTTGTCTAGGTTTTTGTGCAAGGGCTAGACAGAACGTTTTTGACTCCTGGGGTAAATTTAGCTTTTTAAATAAGTAGACAGATAAATATATATACATGAACAAAGTAACCAATAAATGCATGTGCGGTAAACTCCGTTTTTGAAATTCTCAAGATTCTTTATTTGTCACATGCATAGTTATACAGGACAACACGCAGTGAAATGCATCCTGATCCGCTTATCAAAAACTGTGCAAAGTTAGAAGAATATCAGTTAAATTAACAAAAAGTCATAGATTGAAAGATAACAGTATAGTAGAACATAATAAATAAGTAAAATTATGTGAATAAAGTAGAATTAAGTGTTAAGGTGCAATAGTGTAGTAATTATTGTGCAAAACCAAAGTTAGACTGGTGCATAGTTAAATGAGGCAGTTTGTTTGTTTGCGCTACTGTGATCTTTACTTTCTTTTTTTTTATATTTTCTAATTTTCCTACTTTCATATCCTTTAACTTTCTCCACATGTGTATAGCGCCTTTTTTTTTGTTGTTGTTTTTTTTGAGCCTTTCTAATTTCACTGGTTTCATAGTCTCTAACCTGCTCTGCATGTGTTTAGCGCCAACGTTTGTAAACGTCGTTATGAAGTTCTAGTTTGTCATTTTACTCATTGTCATTTAATTCTGAGCCATACAGTACAATACATAGAACAGAATAAATCCTCAATACAGTATAAAAATAAAAATTCTAGAAGTACAGAGTAGAATTTCACATTAGATGATATCACATAATATGATTTGGATTTGTTTTAAGTCCTGGAGACCTCATTCATCAAGCTGCCTCCCCCATTTTGCCATTCCACATCTGAAATAGCGCTAATCCAATGAAAGAACCCCTCATTCCCACGTCCCCATTCATCAGGGATGACTTTACCTTAGGCAGGCAATCTACAATTTAAAGAGATTGTTATTTTCTTGTGAATTGTTACATATGCATTATTTTCACTTTTACTTTAAAAACTTTTGTAAAAACAATACTTGTTCCTTTATTTCTTGCCCGGCACATGGTTACATCTCTTTCTTCCCAGACGTATAATACTGCTCGTGTTGTGAAGGGTGTTGCGGCTGAACGTACGCTAAGGATATGCCTTTGGATCATTTGCCGTCTTTTTGCTGCTTGCTAGCTGCCTCTTCTGCCTGTCGCATGTCGTTGTTTTAAGAGCTCGGAGCACATGATGCTTGCCTGCCAAAAGCAATCCAACAACTGCTAGCTTAGAGGTCTGTTGACTTGTTTTAAATGATGGCTCACTGCCTGGTCTCGCGTGACGTTGTAAAAGCAATACCTGTCTTTTATTTCTGGCCCCGGGCGTGGTTGAATTCTTTCTTGCAGGATGTATAACGCTACTCGCGTTCATTTGGGGTAGCTGCTGTCGCACTGCCCTTCGATCTTTTTAAAGCCTGTACAGCCACTGTCCTTTTTGCTACGGCCCTGGGATAATCTCTTGGCACCAAGTCTCATGTTTACGGTCCCCGCGAGACGCACCGTGGCAAGTCTCCTTGGTCTCGCGGGTCTTTTAAATGTCTTTCGAGATTATCACGTATCGTAGCCTTGCATTTGCTTTTCATTCCAGGATTTTCTTTTATACAGTATATAAAGAGATAGAGAGACAAGCCTATACTGCATCTGTCTGCAAATTCAAATGTCACCTTTCCCAAGAAAGATGCAACACTCAGTGACGATGACCAAACATCTTCCCATAGTAGTCTAGGTTGCTGAAGCCTGACAAAAAGTCCAGGTGAAAAGCGGTCAAAGAATGGAATACCATAACTATAAGTTATCAGCCCATGGCATGAGGGATTACAGGTGCTGGTCATAAAATTAGAATATCATGACAAAGTTGATTTATTTCAGTAATTCCATTCAAAAAGTGAAACTTGTATATCAGATTCATTCATTTCACACAGACTGATGTATTTCAAATGTTTATTTCTTTTAATTTTGATGATTATAACTGACAACTAATGAAAGTCCCAAATTCAGTATCTTGGAAAATTAGAATATCAATTAAGACCAATGCAAAAAAAGGATTTTTAGAAATGTTGGCCAACTGAAAGGTATGAACATGAAAAGTTTCATTAGCTGTCAGTTATAATCATCAACATTAAAAGAAATAAACATTTGAAATACATCAGTCTGTGTGTAATGAATGAATCTAATATACAAGTTTCACTTTTTGAATGGAATTACTGAAATAAATCAACTTTGTCATGATATTCTAATTTTATGACCAGCACCTGTATCTTCATGGAAGCAGGGCTGGCACCACCATTAAGGTGAATTAGGCATTGGCCAAGTGCACAAATCATAAGGTGGGGGAGGGGAAACTGAGTCGCAGGGCTTACCTACCAAACACCAGGCTGGCGCACTAATAAGCTTGGCCTAGGGCACAAAATAACCTAGCAGTGGCACTGCATGGAGGAAACCACATCTTAAACAGGGACTTGTTATCTATGCACTAGGCCTCATAAACAGAAACACTTTGAATCCTATCAAACTCACTCAGTTGTTCTACTGAATGACTTGCATGTCATTGTGGCATTCTTGGTGTTCTTATTGTGAATGAAATGTGCCACCCTCTGATTCGTTTATCAGTCCATTCTGATCTTCCATGCTGGTTTTAATACAAAATTGGACTACAACCTCTTGGTGAAATTATTTTTGTCAGAATGGATTTTATGCCAACTGTTCCAAGCAGTACATAATGTCATGGTCAGCCTTTAATGCTGATATTATGACAAATGAATCTATTGACTGCGATCAAGTATCATATTATGGTAGGTAGGCAAGATGTATAAGGCTCCTAGCCACTTTAATAATTCCTGTTAAATTATTATCATGAAAGAAAAACCAAGTTGTACTGTACTAGTCTTATTTATGTTTTACTTGTCATTAGCACCTCCCTGTGGTGATTTTTGGAAATTTTTTTCTTTTTCTCTTTCAATAAAGATATTGGCAACCTGGTCAACCATCACATCTGCTAAAGAACAACTACTGTGTGTACATGTCACCTGAATCCAATGGTTCACTCTGGGCAGTAGCAAAATGTGATGAACATAAACACTGGATATGTGAGAAGCTGGCAGCCTGAGGGGCTACCATCCCTTTCACTCTTACCTTAAGCTTAAGCCTTCATCACACTTCATGGTCAGAGTACTCCTTGGCTTGGTATTGTGAACTCTGGATTATAAAAGGTAGCAAAGTAAATATGTATGGTAGTGTTACATTCCCTTTAATAAAGTGATGTTTAGCATATTTGCCTACAGTATGTTTACTTATTTACCAGTCTCTTTTGGCATTTCTGCAACAAAAAAAAAAAAACATCAATACAGGGACCTTGAAAATACCTATTTTCTCCTTCAGATCAATTCAAATATTATGTATCATGCACATAAAGCTTAGGTCTACAGAAGTCCAGCTTGCCCATTCTCCTACCTTACAAAACTCCTTATCACTCCTAAACAAATCCCTCAACCACTGTAACCTCTCTGACCAGAAATGAGTCTTCTCTCTCCTCAGTCTACTTGTCAATTATTAACCATTCATCAGTGTATAACTTCTCAATTACTATATGTTTGGCAAATCCATCAGTACGCTTGAGACACACACTAACTCCCAGAAGACATTTTCCCCAAATGTTCGTAAATACCTACTGAAACCCAGAAAAGCCTGTAAACTACCAATATAATCCAGTCTTTCCTTCGTTTCCTAATGGACCATATCTTATACCCAGGCCTCCAGTTATTCTCAGCAGACCATCAGTCATCTCCACACTCTCTGTCTATATCCTCAAATTCTAGGTCACTCCTAGTGCAACCTGTCACGTCTCACACTGCAAGGGTGTTCCAGTTCTCAAATTCCAGTCACTTGTGCCAATCATATTGCAATCTAACATACAATGATGACACTTGATATGGTGTTACCTTCCTGCTTTGCTTTGACCAGGACCTGTGGCAGTGACCCTTGAATTGTCCCTATGTCCTGCTGATATTTTGAGTCTACTTCTCAACCAATGATTTCGTGACAATAACACTAACATTTTGGGCATTATTATCCATTGTATACACCAGAGGATTATGGGTGAAAAAGCACCAGTAAGAAGTGTAACTAAGTTCCCCCACTTACTCCGAGTTATTCCTGGTGTCTCTGTTTTGTACCAATATAGGCATTTTTTTTATTTTTTCATTCTTATGTAATTGTTGCTCACGAAGATTATTTTGATAGCCAAATAGATGAAAAAATGCCTTCACAGAAACAGATTTATTTAGATTATTTGTTGCTTCAAAATGTTCCTTTATGAAAGGGACGATGCATATTATGCTTGTATATCTCCATCTATCATTTCTTCATGCATCATCCTGAAAGTTGTCATCATGTAATCTCACCTGATCTATAAACTCTCCATACTCTAATTCTCTTGGGTTATTAAATAAAACAAACACTAAAAATACAGTAATGCCAAACTGTCTTATTTCCTCCTACTTTTTATTCACTATTTTTATTATCACCTGTCCCTCTATAAACCCCACCACATACATTTTAATTGTTTTCACAGTGCTTTTTACTATAAGTCCTCATTATTATTATTATTATTTAGACATCTCAAGTGGTTGTCTGCAGAGCAGTAACTCTTGAAGTGAACCGTTACTATCGTAGACGTCAAACTTTATTTTTAAAAGCTCGATTTAAATTACCACAGCCAAAGGGCAGAGCAGAAAAGCCAGAAGCTTTGCTGCCAAATTGTAGAGCACTTGACACGTTGGATGTCAACTTCTACTGCCTTGTATACGTATGTGTTAACAACCTCATGTCTTTTGCCTCACAGCCAGCTTGACAATTTCAAACTACCATAAACGGCTATAACTTTGGGAAAAGAAACGACTTCAATTTCTGAAAGCAGTTGTTTGCACTCTTTGTTTGTAGATCAAATTAACACACTTAATAAATAAATGATTGTATTGAAATGTCACATTTGTTCAACTTATCAAATCTATATTTTTACCTCTCAGTGTGCAATAATACATGTAAATATTCTACATCAGCCTGCATCTGACCTGATCACTGCAGACTGTGATAAATTCCTTCACTTTTTCCGTGATAAAATTATCCATCCATCCTTTGACTTTCTGCAGCGAATCTGGTTTGGGTCATTGGGGCAGCAGTCTAAACAAAGACGCCAAGAATTCTCTTTTCTCTGCCACCTGCTCCAAATCCCACAGGGTTACACCGACTCATTCCCACCCAGCCTTGGTCTTCCTCGATGTCCCCTCCCAGTTTACATGCTTGAAAAATCTCCCTGGCTGAAGTCTAAGGCAGTGTGAAGTTCAGGTGCACGATACAGCCCGCCACAAGCAGAGCTCGAGGAGACACGCGAAGGACTGGATCCGCCAGGACCTTGGAGATGAGAAATAACGAAAGGTAAAGTTGGCGTCTTGTCGCCCTCTTGTGGTAGATCTACAAAACTGCAGCACGTACATGGTTTTTTGAAGGTGCGCTTGGTCAAGAAACATACCTCTGTCATACTAAATATAACTGCAGGCGATACAAGTGCCATACATTAGTGTCCACATTGACAGATAATATTATATACTGAAAAAATGAAAGTCATGAATAATGATGTAACACTCATTACGTGGTATCCATTGCGAGAGGCGCTACATAAACAAAAGAAACAAAATAACTTATTTAGAGCTCCATAATGGTGTTCAACATGAAAGACACGATATGAAACAATAACAAAGAAAGAAAGACTAGACATTCATTAAGTAGTATATGCAGTAATATTGTCCTCAATGAAAGGTGCTATGTGAATTTAAAAAGACAAAGTACGAAAGAAACGAGAGTAATGGTAAAAGATGACGATAAGCAACAAAAAGGCAAAATTGCCATCTTGTCGCCCTCTTGTGGTTAATCTGCAAAATTGCAGCACATAAATGCAGTAACTTGGTTTTTTGAAGATACGTCTTCATTGGTCTTTGACTTGGCGTACCTGCAACAGATGTTTAGTATTTTATGTACCTGGTATGGTTGTAGAAATGTAGTGTGGAAAAACTGACATCTTTATTTCTGCTATTGTTGTTTATTGACACGGTTCAAGTAGTAACTTCAGCAATATTTTAAAAACTAGGGGGCTCTGCCTCCTGCTCGCTTCACTCGCCAACCCCCGGGTTTGGTTTGATATTTTCATGGGAATTGTTACAAATGCATTATTTTTACTTTTACTTTAAAACGTTTGTAAAAACAATACTTGTCCTTTATTTCCGGCCCCGGGCGTGGTCAAATCTTTCTCGCAGGACATATAACGCTCCTCGCGTTGAGGGGGTGGGAGGGAGGACGGCTGAACACACGCTAAGGAGTTCTGGTCGGATCAGCTGCTGGCTTTCTGCTGCTGCTGGCGAGGTGCGTGTTCTCCTTGTCGCTTGTCGTTGTTTTAAGAGCTGGGAGTACATGAAGTGTGTCTGCCAAAATCATTCCAACAACTGCTAGGTTAGATGTCCGTGAACTTGTTTTAAATATTGTCTTACTGCCTTGTCTCTCGTGGGATGTCAAATTGTCTTCCGAGAGGATCACGTCTTGTCTCCCTCCCAGGATTTTTTTTATAATAGAGATAAACAAAGCAAGAATTCCCAGAAAAAAATACTTTCAGAATGTCTACATCAGGAGATATCAAAAATAAATCTAAAATAAGAGCTTAATTTGTACTGAATGAGTATGAATTGTGCAACTGCAACAGCAAATTTCGAACACATGGAGGGCGAGGAGCAAATGCGCTCTGTCCGCTCTCTCTCTCCGTCTCCGCTATAACGTAACGTTCTTTCTTAGCCAAATATGCACCTTACCTGTGTGTGTAAAGAATGCTGATGAGATATGAAACATAACCAGTAGTCAATGTGCAGGCTGATGGTGCATGAGCTACTCTTTGGGGTTCATTTATTTGTAAATCTCACTCTGAAAGAGTCACCAGCCTTGAACTTCGCCACACCTCATTGTTCTGCAATCCATAATGGCCGCACTTATTTTTATTGGACTCTCCCAGCCTATTAAGTCAAAACTGAAACCCCGTTTTTCATTCAGATCTGATGAAAGAAGGTCAAAATGAAAACAGGTTTCAGTAACAAGGGTGGACAGAAATTCAAAGCTAAATGTTCAGTCATAAGTTCAGTGATTTGTTAAGCAGCTCCTTTTTAAAGTTCTGAGTTTTAAAATTAACTTGCTTGTATGAAATTCTGTTGGCTTTTAGTAAAATCAATAAAATGTAAAAAATAATAAAATAAAAACTTCTGACTCGGATTTCTTGTCAAGCTTTTAACGTTTCCTCATTTTGAGACTGATCTGCCCTCTAGTGGACACAGTTGATATAGCTTTGGGAAAAGAAACGGCTTCAATTTCTGAAAGCAGTTGCTTGCACTCTTTGTTTGTAGATCTAATTAACACACTTAATAAATAAAACGATTTTATTGAAATGCCTCCTTTGTTCCACTTATCAAATCTATATTTTTACCTCTTAGTGTGTAATAAGTCTGATCACTGCAGACTTTGATAAATTCCTTCACTTTTTCCGTGATAAAATTATCCATCCATCCTTTGATTTTCTGCAGCGAATCTGGTTTGGGTCATTGGGGCAGCAGTCTAAGTAAAGACGTCTAGACTTCTTTCTTTTCTTACCACCTGCTCCAAATCCCCCAGGGGGACACCGACTCGTTCCCACCCAGCCTTGGTCTTCCCCCTCCCAGTTTACATGCTTGAAACATCTTCTCGGGCTGAAGTCTAAGGCAGTGTGAAGTTCAGGTGCACGATACAGCCCGCCACAAGCAGAGCTCGAGGAGACACGCGAAGGACTTGATCCGCCAGGACCTTGGGGATGAGAAATAACGAAAGGTAAAGTTGACGTCTTGTCGCCCTCTTGTGGTAGATCTACAAAACTGCAGCACGTAAATAACTTGTTTTTTTGAAGATACGCTTCAGGTAATACACCATATTGAAAAAAAATATCCCAGCAAGCATAGGGAACAGGACCGTCACAGGGTAAGATGGGGGGATCTAAAAGGCAAAATGTAAAAATCTGTGCAAGTACCCCATTAGGACGCAGGGCCACGCTTTTCAGCCCATGATATACTCACCTCGTCATTAAATAGAAATCACCCATTCAATATCTCATAAAAGCAAAAAAATCAACAATAACACGTCCCGAAGAGTGCCAACGCTTATGTCGGAACCCTGCATGGGCTCGTTAAAAGAAGATGGTCCTGGGGGTCCACGTGAAGTGACACCCCCCCTCAGACCGGCCCTGATTGCATCATCTAAAAGGAGATCGGAGTCTTTATGCGGCTTTGGCTCAGGTCTGGTGGGGTGGGGGTTCAGGCTTTGACAGAACGACTCGAAGGAGGTCCAGAAGAATGATGGTAAGCATTACTCTTTCTTTTATTTGCACCGTCAACAGGCATATTGGTTCTTATAAGTGTTGCAGCTCCAGTGTAACGGGGGTCCAAGAAGCAGCTCTGAGCCAGCCCACCAGCCAGGACCGCAGAGGCACTGCGTTCAAATCTCACCTCATCAAAAGAAAAGCTGCTTTGCGTCCTTTATTGGATGAAAGAACAGACACCAACTGCTTATTTTTAATAATAGTAATAAAGAAGAAAACTGGCTATTCTGCATTTTTAAAGGGAAGTAAATGCTAACAATTACACAAATGTAATAATAAGAAGAATACATTTTATTTATATAATGCCTTTCCCACGCTCAAAGTGCTTTACAAAATAAACAACAGGAAATATATAGCATGGGATACAAAACAATATCCACACAAAACACTACATAAACATAAATATACGAAACACAAAGATGAACAATTAATTAAAAAAAGAACGCCCAGCCTGCTACTCCTCGATCAGCACTTTCTTTTTACGTAATCATTCAAGTCGGCGTGCTCAATTATTAATATTTTTTCTTTCTTTCAGGTGCAACACAGGCAGTTGAATGGACTCGCTCAGGGTCACACCGGGGGTCTGCGCTCATACAGCCTCAGGGATGGCTCATCAAAGTGGGACTCTGTAGGCACAACACACAGCGGGCGTGTTCTTAGTTCGTATTTGGCGGTCGCCTTTATCCAAGGAGACTTTTACAAACCCCTTACTAAGAAAGCAAAACGTTAGGACCTGAAAATGTTTAGCCCGGTCTGCTGTTGGTATTCCATGATTTACATGAGCAGATTGTAACGAGCGGATTTCGTCCCCAGCACGACCGCGTCGTCTACCGAGTCCCCTTTGAGTCGTCCGGTGTCGCACATCACTTGGGAGTCGTTAAGGTTCACTACGGGTGGGCGAGTAGCTCAGGAGGATAAGCGCCTTTGTGTAGTGGGACGCCCCGGGTTCAAGACCCCATTCCCGCAATATAGGATTTACTTCTAATTATTTAATTGTCAGTCTTCATGCACTGTCCTCCATCTTTCAATAATATTCAACAGTTCTTGTATTCGGCAGCAGAGGATTAGCTCACCTCGGTAAACGGACCAATTCAATCCACCCGCTATAATGCCGACCTGTCCAGTCGTCGTACGGAACTCCTTTATTTAAAGGGTCCGCTGAGCTGTCGCCGGTATAAAACACGACTGGGGAGTGAAGGGTGTCAGCTGCGGTAGCTCAACCGGGTAGACCGCCTATGTTACTCCATCACTGCACGGGATGCACGAGTTCGAGTCCCATCATGCGAAGATGGGTATTAAAGTCTAAGGTAGTCTCTTTATGTGATGGGGTTGACGACTACAATCATTTATAGACTACACCGCTAAAGGGACCGGCAGGGCGACATCGTGAAAAGATAGAGAGACCGACCACCGCGGTCAAAGGGGGAGGCCCTGCACTCAAGCCCACCATCCACACATTGGACATACAAAGTGTCCGTTTATTTGCAGCGCCCTCCATGCTGTCAGTGATATGAAAGATTTCTTGTAATTTCCAACCAGAGGTGTAGCTCACCGAGGTAGACAAGCCGATTCGGTCCTCCCGGTAAACAGCAAAGGTGCGCGGTTCGAGCCCCGTCTACTCCAGCCGTGATAAGAGGCCAACACATTTCTTTAAATGATCCACAGACTTGTCGCTAACATTAAATGCACTAAAATCAGCTTACAAAAGAGTCGGCCTCGATAGCTCAACCGGGTGGACCACTCATTCAGCACAGAAGTGTGCGGGTTCGTGTCCGCTCCCCAACCATAAAGGCAAATAAAAAGCAGGCTCTTTATTTGTTGCGGCCACCGAAGAGTCAACGGTATAAATAGTTTGAACACCGTTCTTTAAAAGGGGACCCCCTGGTTGGCGTAGCGAAACAAGTACTCGACTCCGGTACCGAAAACCGAGTCGGCCCCACGATCGAGACCAACCCCAGCAGCCAAGATGGTACCGTGTGTGTCTCCCTCTCCCACGCAGCAAGGGGCCCCCCCCGAGGGCCCTGAAGAATGACGGTCAAGAAACTCTTTTATGTGACGTATCAAGGAGATATCAGTTGTCAAAAGAGCTGAAGCTCAGCGGCGAACGAGGGTTCAAAGAGTAGCTCAACAAGATAAGCACCTCCAAACCCAGCAGCCAAGATGGAGCCGGTAGTGGCTTCGAATCCTCCTCTTACCAACATCAGAAAGAAATCAGACCTGTAAAGGAAGGGAAAACAGAAACCAATGCTTACTTTTAATAATCATAATAAGCAAACTGAGAATTATGCATTTTTAAAGTAAAGTGAATATTAAGAAATACAAAAATAGCACATTTTAATTAAATTGTGCCGCTCAAAGATCGTTAAAGGAATTCAGTAAAAGCAACTAGGAATATACAATATTGGATGCAAAATTATATCCATATGAAACACTAAATAAAGATAAAAACTGAAAAACAAGCTATTAGTTCAACAAACGGGCTTGCTGGACTGAGTGTTCTCCTCTCATTTGTCAAATTTCTTGTTCTTATCTTCAACATAATTGATTAACAAAACAGGAGGTCCGGCCCGCCGCTTCTCATTCAGCTCATCCTTTACTTACTCGTTACAATAGGATTTTTTAAAAATGAATACCAACAGCAGGCCGATTCAACATTTTTCAAATCCTAGCGATTTTCGCCTTTTTTCCTCGCTTAACAGCAAGTGGGCGGTGGCGGCAGTCAGCGTTTGACTGACAGCCAAACCAAGCGGGGCAGCAACGCCCTTTAGTCCAACATCCAATAGAATTTAGAAGCGGACAGAAAGGACCGCCTGTTACTCGAATCTCCAATAGGTTTCGACAATGAACGTGCAGAAACGCCCCATTTCTGCTCCAAATTCTAATTAAACTTTGAAACAGAAACGTCCCCTGAAATAACACTTAGAAGAGGAACAACTGAAGTCAAAATCAGAGAGGGGGTTAGAACATTAAATGTTAATGTACTGTTACGTTTCCGGGCCAATGAATGCCTCGCCTTGCGTTACAGGTTACTGAGGTGCCTTCCCGCACTCCATAGCACGCCGGGCCGAGGTGCAGTATACCATAGACATATATAGATAGACGCCGCATTCACTGTGTTGCCCAGTCGACACGATACGTCAGCGCGTCCGCCATATTGCGAGTGGCAAAAGTGCCATTTAAACTAATACAGGTAGACGTGGAAACCGGGTTTTCCGATGAAAAAACAATAACGTTTAAAACAGTATCGTTTACATACAACAGATTTTGGCGAATCGTTTAAATGCAATTATTTATATACATTTATAAACTAATAATGACAATTATTAAATAATAATAATAATTATTATTATTAAATAATTCCTCCCATAAAAGTAACATTTCTCGGACGCCTTCTTCCATCTCCTAAACATTTCTAAACTTTGTCCTGTTCTTATCCAACACAGTACTGAAGTATTGGTTAATGCCCTAGTCACCTCACGTATAGATTACTGTAATGCTATTCTATCTGGCATCCCACAAAAACTTATCCATCGCTTACAACTTTTTCAAAATTCTGCTGCCAGGATAATAACCTGCTGCTCTAAATCCACTGAACATATTACACCGATTCTCTCTCAACTTCACTGGCTCCCTGTTAACTACACAATACAATACAAAATACTGCTCTTAACATTTAAAGCTCTCCACAACCTCACTGATCTCCTACAGACTTGCACTCCTCTCGGTCACTCAGATCCTCATCTGCAGCTCGACTTTCTGTACCGCACATCAAACTCTGTGCTATGGGAGCTCAAGCGTCTCTCATTGTGCTCCTTAACTCTGGAATTCTCTTCCCTCTCATATACGTCAGCTCAATTCAATAACACATTTAAAAAATGCCTTCAAAACTTATCTTTTCAAAGTGGCATACCAATTGTGAATTTTGCGCTGTTACTGCCAGTTATCTTTGTTTGTCTTTCTTTTAACAGTGAAATGATCCACTCAATGACAAAATAAACAATTTTATTGTATACAAATTGACTTAATAATTTCTGAAAACATTTCACTCATTCCTCTCTCAATCTCTCTCACACACACACACGCGCACACACACACACAATGTGGTTACTTAAATATATACAGGATAGGATCTAAAATCCATGAAACAGAACTGTCTTGCATAGCTTTTTCCGTATGTTGCCACTCTGTAATTTGAGAGTATTCAGTCTGGCAATATGGTGCAGCCTTAGTTTGTGGAAGACAGACACAACTAAAGACATGAGCATAAAATGATGGTTGTCAATTTCAAACTGTGCTTCCTCAATGTGCCCCTTGAGAAAAAGCACATCATCTGAACCAATCTCAGCCCGAACAAACTGATTGATCAAAGACCCACTGACAGCTTGCCCTAATGTCGACTGTCGGATAACACGCTCAGCTGCTTTGACCACCTTGACTGGACCCTCAGAAGGAATCATCAAACCTCCTTTGTTTTTTAATGTGAGCGAGTGGTAGCTTTCATCATGTGATGCCGGTACAGCATCTGTTACCAAACTAGCATGGCACACATCACAGGACAGCTTTCTCAAAATCCTGTCTAAGGGCTACCTACCACTGCTTCCTAAGGTGGATTTCTTTGGGAAACCTTCAAAGTTTGACAAATGTTAACAGCTAACAGCAATCTACATAGTTAGTGACTAAATACGTTTGGCCAAAACATTGTTTGGGGTCTCACTTAGGCGTAGCTAAAGTTAAGATTATAAAATAGGATTTTCTAATGGCCAAATATAACCAAAACAATAGTTCAACCTTACCTATGAAATGTAATCCCTGTGATCTGGTTTGGAGCATACAGCGGTTTGTACAATCCCAAGCAGCACATGCGTGAGGCATCTTTATACATTACTTCACTCCACAGCAGTGCCACTCGCAATATGGCGGCGACGTTGGCGTACGATGCTGCTGGTCATGAGGCGTCTAGTAATTCTAAGTCTATGCAGTATACACCCGTGATGGTGCAGGACACTCATTATAATACATAGCACCCATGACAGAAGTGCAGTTACCGTTGTAACATTTTTCTTCTTCTGAATTTAAACAGCATTACACCACAATATGTGTTTTTTGTTTGCAATGTTTGAATTATAAGTAAAGCCAAGTGTTACATGTTAGTACTGTTTGACAGTTAATTCAATTGTAATGTTTACCATAAATCTTTCTGTTTTGCAATAATTTCTCAGTTTTTAAACGTGTACTGCGCTGTATTGTTACATTTGGCTGTCACGGGCCAGTGCCCCTTAGTTAATAGCATATGCAAAGCTCATATCACAGGTTGATCATTTCTTAAGATTCTGTTGTCAATCTTTTTTAAAAGGTCAAACAAAAGTGATTTTCAGCGACCAAACGAAGATGTAAGGTAATAATCAGGACACTTCAATTAAGACACCATCTTAAGGATAGCTCATTTACAGTTCTTGCCATTCCTCATTTGCTACTTTTACAAACTTAAGAAGACATGAAAGACATGATCATTCCAACGGAAATTAACCCAAATTTTACATTGATGTAGAAAATGCTATCTTTTTCACCTCAAAAAGCAAACAAAGGTGTCAGGGTTCCAATTCATGTCCCCAAATCATCAGCCTCACAGATAACTGCCAGTGAAGTGGAAGACTGCAGAGATTTCATGGCTAACCCGGTGTCGAGTGTGAGCACTTGTGTCGAGTTCCCTTTGCAGATGCTAATGTTTGCCCAAAAGCACTTCATGTTGAGGCCCCACAGTCTGAGTTGGAGGAAAGGGCTCATTTCTAGGCCCAGAAGAAATGAGTGTATTGAGTTGAATAATGCAGCATCCAGGGAAGGAGCAGGTACACTGCACTCTGTTTTCTACGAGAAGTATGACTATTCAGGGAGTTATGTTTACTTCTCAGTATTTTCAGGAAAAAAGGAAGCCTAGAGTTATTTGGGGCGGATGACGGTCCCATTTGACATGAAGACAGGGAACTGATGGTGTCTTTGTAAATATTCAAAACAGCTGCATTTATTTGTCAATCTGGTGGTTTTTCCAGACCCCCAATTTTTGACTACCCTACTCATATCCTTCTTCAATATATCGATACCCATTCTGTCCAAATGTAAGCCATCACAACAGGACAGGTGCCTTCTTTTCCAGAAAGAGTCCCAATGTCCCATAAACCTATACCTGTCTGTCCTACTCCAAGGTTTTCCCTGGATGACTGGGCAGCACAGGAAGACCTTCAGAGAAGTCTACCTTGTCAATTCTACATTTGACTGCACAACCTTATGTTATTTGATCCAACATGGACAATGGCATCTAGATCCATCCCCACTCCGGCCAAGAGCCTATCCACCCTTTCAGGCCATTACCCGACCTGTGGACCCAGAAGACAATACACCATACAACAGTGTCTGCTCCCGGAGCAAACCTGCATTTCAATACCTCTATGGACTAAGCCCATCACATACGTGAATATCTCCCTCTCTGAGTTTTCAGAGTCACTGTCCAGTTCCACAAGTTGCTGTAAATGGCTTGACATTTCCAATTCTGGAGTACAGAGTGTATCCTTTAGGTGCTTCTGTGTCTGATTGTAACCCACGTAGCTCTACCTCAAATCAAGAAGGACCGACTCACACAGCAAACAGAACTTCCAGTATATTGGCCTCATAATCCAAATTTGTATTAGTACATTTATCAACTCCCTTTTTAATTAAAACTTAAATCTTGATTGAAATGAAGTATTGCAGTTACTTAAAGCCTGTAATATTGTCCTCCCTTGACTGCCTGTGTCTTTATTTTGAATTACTCTCCCTTTGTCCCAATTGCCTACCTAGATGACTGTTTTCCAAACATGATGCCCCCCTTTTCAGCTTCTTAGCTTCACCCCCAGTGCTGCCATATGCACTGTATCTAAAGAATATGTTCCTTGTGATAAATGGATGCTTCTGCTCTCAGTCTTACACAACCTTTACATGGAATCGCTGTGTAGCACTTTCATTTAAAAATTATTTTGATGGAGAAGGCCTGTTTTGTCTTTGTCCTCTATGCCTCTGTGTTCCCCTTTTGTACTTTTTATTGTGTAGACTTTATGAGAAGGCTTCAGAACCCACAGACTTACTGCTCTTTATCAGGTTTTGTACTTTAGCATTCCTCCCCCTTCCTTTGCCTTTTGTTCATCGAGAAACGATGACTTGACCAGAGACGTTTGTCTGCTGCCTGAAACTACACATCTCACATTTGTTTATCAGGTTGTATGGTTATGGTTTGCAAACATTACACATTATACTTTGCTTCCATATTATTTTTTGAATATTACCAAAAACTACATTATTAAATGTGTAACCTGACGCCTGCTTGTTCTTTTACTGTCTAATTGCCTGAGGTTATAGAAGTGCTAAAATACAATACCTGATAAAAGTGCTTAAGTGTATGGAATTTGAGGCCCTGTAGTAAAGTCTACACAATAAAAAGTACAAAAGACGAGAACAGGCCATTCAGCCCAACAAAGCTCACCAGTCCTGTCCACTTAATTCTTCTAAAATAACATCAAGTTGAGTTATGAAAGTCCCTAAAGTCTTACAGTTTATTGCACTACTTGGTCGCTTATTCCAAGTGTCTGTGGTTCTCTGTGTAAAGAAAAAAGTCTTGATGTTTGTGCGAAATTTACCCTTAATACATTTCCAACTATGTTCCTGTGTTCTTGATGAGCTCATTTTAAAATAACAGTCTCAATCCACTGTACTGATTCCCTTTATAAGTTTAAACACTTCACTCAGGTCTCCTCTTAGTCTCTGTAAAGGCTCAGCTCTCTTAATCTTTCCTCATAACTCATCCCCTGTAGCCCTGGACTCAGCCTAGTCGCTCTTCTCTGGACGTTTTCTGGTGCTGTTATGTCCTTTTTGTAGCCTGGAGACCAAAACTGCACACAGGACTCCAGATGAGGGTTCACCAGTGTGTTATAAAGCTTGACCTCCTGTGACTTGTACTCCACACATCAAGGTGCTATATAACCTGACATTCTGTTAGCCTTTTTAATGGCTTCTTAATACTGTCTGGCAGTCGATAGCTTAGAGTCCACTACGACTCCTAAATCCTTCTCATTAGGTGTACTCTTGATTTTCAGACCTCCCATTGTTTATTCAAACCTAACATTTTTACTTCCTATGTGTAACTCTTTACATTTCCTGACATTAAATTTCATCTACCCAAGCCTGTCTGCTGTCCACGTTCTTCTGTAATGATATAACGGATTCCAAATTATCTACCAATCCACCTATCTTGGTACCACCTTGATACTTAAATTACTTATAATACTTACTTATTTATATATATTAAAAATAGCAGTGGCCCTAGCTCACCTTATACTCTATAACTGAGACACGGATACCTTGGATGGGCTTCTGGAACCCTCTTTATTTTTTTTGGTTTTGTCTTGTGTCTGGTTTAATTGCAAACATTACGTATTGTGATGTAATGCTGTTGACGTTCAGAAGAAGAGAACAAGAAATAGGGTTACGTGTTAACTGCACTTGTGTTTTAATTAACATCTCCTGGTTATTGTAATGAGCGTGCTGTGCCATTTGGGGGTCGGCCCGGAGTGCGTGAAGGCATCTCAGTTACCGGTAATGCAAGGCGAGGCATTGGCCGTAGAACCGAATCACCGGCCTGTGAGCGCTCGCCACTGTCCTGTGCCATGGACTCGAGCACGCGTGCGTGTCACTGGCCCGGAAAAACGTAACAGAACAGTACAATGAATGCTCAAACTATTGCTGCAAAATCACCTAAATCGCATTTAGTTCGCTCTGCTACAGGAAAACAAAGCCACTAGAACTTGAAAAAGGGGCTATAAAACTGTATTTTATTTTAATAGCGGTTGATCATGAACATGCGGTATTATAAACATCGTTTCCCATCCATGAGGCCCATTCAACTAAAACGGTCACTTAGACTTATAACATTCTAAACAGTTCTGTTATTTAAAGCTCCATAACGCGGTGTGGGATCTCAAAACAGGAGATGTTGCATGTCGATTTGATTCCTATCTTGTGACAATAAATGAACTACAGTTTTCAAGTAAATGACCTCGACATCTGTCTTCATATGCCAGATTGGGAGCAGTGGGTAGAAGCCCACCTTAAGTGCCTCTTACAGCAGACCCAGGGTTTACTGGAATCTGGAAAGATCACTTCAGAAACACAACTCGAGATCTAACAGCTCGACCCGTCCACTGACACACACCTGTCTTCTGGGCAGCGCCATCACAATTATAACTCAAAAAGTAAGATCTCTACCTCGGCTTTGTTACCAAAAAGAAGACTTCCTTAGTAACACAATGAATACGCACATACCTCACTTAAAAACTAAACCTCATGCCTGCCATGCATATTACATACGTCTAAGTAACTGAAACAATGCGTGCCAGTAGGAAGACTCGACATCTGCCCGCTTGTTCCAGTTTTACATTGTTATGCTCAGTTACAGCTCTGCGTGGGCTGTCACCTTATCGTCTGTACTGACGGCTCATTCGGATGAGTCGCTTCTTTTAGCTTCAACAACCACAGTAGCGCAGGCAATGATGCAGAATTCCATCTGACTACCTTACTGTAATAATACAAAATAATAATAATAACAACAACACTTACCCGTTTCGCGTTGCTGACGTGAACCGAATTCTTCTTGCTTCTGGCTTAAGTTTAAAAATTAGGACAGTAAGCAGGTCCCGGCCACCTCTCCACAACTAAACTTTAATTATTTTACAAAACCACTAACGCGCATAGCAAAAACATTAAAGAACTGGCGTTTCGTCTGACCTCTGACTGTGTAAGGCGGAAGACGACGCCCCCTCACACAACTGAGATCGTTATCCACTAATTTTCAACTGAGTTTGACTGCACCCAATGGGCGAAGAGGGTGCGGGACTGCACCGCCCTGCACTAGAATCCGATAGGCTGCTACGACTATCCAATAGGATTTAGAGGATGTGGAGAAGGCAGCCTGTCATCTGCGCAGCTCTTGTCAACGGATACGCATATGGGAAGCCTGTTCAGTCATAAGCTCAGTGAATCGTTAAGCAGCTCCTTTCTAAAGTTCTGACTGTTAAACTTGGCTTGCTTGTATGGAATGCTATTGGATGTTAATAAAATCAATAAAATGTAAAAAAAAAATTTAAATAAATAAAGTTCTGACTCAAGTTTCTTGTCAAACTTTTAATGTTTCCTCATTTTTAACACTGATCTGCTCTCTAGTGGACACAGTTGATATAGCTTTGGAAAAAGAAACGGAAATTTCTGAACGTTGTTGTTTGCACTCTGTAGATCTAATTAACACACTTAATAAATAAACGATTGTACTGAAATGTCTCCTTTGTTCAACTTATCAAATCTATATTTTTACCTCTTAGTGTGTAAAAATACATTTAAACAGACTACATCAGCCTGCATCACTGCAGACTGGGAAAAATTCCTTCACTTTTTCCGTGATAAAATTATCCATCCATCCTTTGATTTTCTGCAGGGAATCTGGTTTGGGTCATTGGGGCAGCAGTCTAAACAAAGACGCCAAGAATTCTCTTTTCTCTGCCACCTGCTCCAAATCCCCCAGGGTTACACCGACTCATTCCCACCCAGCCTTGGTCTTCCTCGATGTCCCCTCCCAGTTTACATGCTTGAAAAATCTCCCTGGCTGAAGTCTAAGGCAGTGTGAAGTTCAGGTGCACGATACAGCCCGCCACAAGCAGAGCTCGAGGAGACACGCGAAGGACTGGATCCGCCAGGTCCTTGGAGATGAGAAATAACGAAAGGTAAAGTTGACGTCTTGTCGCCCTCTTGTGGTAGATCTACAAAACTGCAGCACGTAAATGGTTTTTTGAAGGTGCGCTTGGTCAAGAAACATACCTTTGTCATACTAAATATAACTGCATGCGATACAAGTGCCATACATTAGTGTCCACACTGACAGATAATATTATATACTGAAAAAATGAAAGTCATGAAGAATGATGGAACACTCATTACGTGTTATATAATGGTATCCAGTGCGACAGGCGCTACATGAACAAAAGAAATGTTGAAGTTATTTAGAGCTCCATAATAGTGTCCAA